>NC_058152.1:2958222-3182694 GCF_011075055.1 Mangifera indica
AGTTAAGAGAATAATAATTGTTTGGTGTTCTTTGGGATCTAATAAGCTATATGTTTTTGTGTACTTTCTTATAGAGAGACTAGTTTTATCTTTGTAATGAAGAGAAGAAGAAGTATCATTACTTTACTTAATTAATTGATAAAGCTTATTATACTAAGAGTAAGAATATAATAAAAATAAAACTCATTCTTATTTTACATGATAAAAAATATAATAAAGATAAAAATGATTGATTATTTATTAATCAAATGAATTAGAAATATATACTTATTCAGATTACCCAAAATTGGGTTAAGTTACATCTTAAGACAAATCTCACATCGATAAAAATATAAGAGAAATATTAGGTATTATTGTACATTCAATATTGTTGATTTTTTGTATATCGATGCTTAAATTGTCAAAATTCATTCTAAGTTGTAAAAGCCTACAAACTAAATTGTGGAGGATTATATGTTTAAAGTTAACAATATCTTAATAATAGATCAGTTGATAATACTTATTCTGTGATAAGAGAAAGCTAAATGATGCATATTCACTGAGAAAATGTTATAACTTATTCTCCATGTCTGTCAGATATTAAAACACAAACCCATAAATAAAGCAAAAATAGTAAATGAATAATGTGTTTGTATATCAAGGATCTTATGCGTCATGTTTTATATACAAAATGGACATCGATTCTAGTTAAAAGAAGCAAAATAGTACAATATCAACATAATTTGATTGAAAGTATATACTAGACAAAAGATGATAAAAGCATAATAAAGATAAATTATAATTGATAACTTTATAATTTAACGAATTAGAAATAAACAATTATTAAATTTACCCAAAAATTGGATTACGTTGTTACATTCCAAGACAAATCTTTCATTGACAAAATATGATAAAGACGTTAGATATGTATGAGCATCTCACATCACTCGAGAATGCTAAAACAAGATTAGTTTTTTGTAGTCTATGAACTTTTGCACTATTGAAATGTGTTTTTAATTGCAAAGTTTTAAAAACTAAACTGTGATATATCTAAAATGTATAATATCTTAATAATGGGTTAGTCGATATGTTTATTCATAATCATTATATAAAGTAAGTGACACATATTCATTGAAGAAGATATTATAACTTATTCTTCATGCTTGTGAGACAATAAACACAAACACATAAACAAAGGTGATAAATGAATAATGTGTTTTATATTCAAGATCCTTACGTGTTATGCCTTATAGGTAAAAAATTCTAATTACAAAAAGCAAAATAGTACAATATTATATTATTATGACTGAAAGTATATATAAGATAAAAGATTACAAAAATATAATAAAGGTAAAATTTTATTAATAACTTATAATTAAATGAATTAGAAATAAACATTTATTTGGGTTTACACAAAATTAGGTTATATTGTAACATCCAAGATAAATCGTACATTGACAAAATATAAGAAAGATGTTAAGTATGTATGGACATCCTATATTAATTGGAGATGCTAATATAAAACTGTTTTATTAACTATAAACTCCTTAAATTGTGTATTTTAGGAGTAAGAATATAATAAAAATAAAACTCATTCTTATTTTACAATGATAAAAATATAATAAAGATAAAAATGATTGATAATTTATAATCAAATGAATTTGAAATATATAGTTATTCAGATTTACCCAAAATTGGGTTAAGTTAACATACAAAGACAAATCTCATATCGATAAAATATAAGGAAATATTATGTATTATTGTACATTCAATATTGTTGATTTATTAGTATATTGATGCTTAAATTGTCAAAATTCATTCTGAGTTGTAAAGCCTAAAAACTAAATTGCAGAGGATTATGTGTTTAAAGTTAACAATATCTTAATAATAGATCATTTGATATACTTATTCTGTGATAAAGATAAAACTAAATGGTACGTATTCATTGAGAAAGATGTTATAACTTATTTCCATGTCTGTCAGATATTAAACAGAAACCCATAAATAAAGCAAAAGTAGTAAATGAATAACTGTGTTTGTATATCAAGGATCTTATGCGTCATTTCTTATATACAAAATGGTCACTGATTCTAATTATAAAAAATAAAATAGTATAATATCAACATAATTTGATTGAAATATATACTAGACAAAAGATGATGAAAATATAATAAAGATAAATTATAATTGATAACTTTTATAATCTAACAAATTAGAAATAAACAATTATTAAATTTACCCAAAATTGGGTTATATTGTTATATTCCAAGACAAATCTTTTATTGACAAAACATTACAAAGATGTTAGATATGTATGAGTATCTCACATCACTTAAGAATGTTAAAATAATATTAGTTTTTGTAGTTTATGAACTTTTGCACTATTAAAACGTGTTTTGAATTACAAAGTTTAAAAACTAAACTGTGATATATCTAAAGTGTACAATATTTTAATAGTAGGTCAATCGATATGTTTAGTCATCGATAAAGATAAAGCTAAGTGGCACATATTCATTGAAAAAGATATTATAACTTATTCTCTATGCTTATGAGACAATAAACACATAAACAAAAGTGGTAAATGAATAATGTGTTTATATATTAAAGATCCTTATGTGTCATGCCTTATAGATAAAAAATTCTAATTACAAAAAGCAAAATAGTACAATATTAATATTATATGACTGAAAGTATATATAAGATAAAAATTATGAAAGTATAATAAAGATAAAATATTATTAATAACTTATAATTAAGTGAATTAGAAATAAACAATTATTTGGATTTACACAAAATTAGGTTATATTGTAATATCCTCAGGTAAATCTTACATCGGCAAAACGTAAGAGAAATGTTGAGTATGTATGGACATCCTATATTAATTGGAGATGCTAATATACAACTGTTTTATTAGACTATAAATTCCTTAAATTGTCAAAAAAATTTTAAGGTTACAAAAACCAAATGCCAAAAAACTTATTCTCACCCAAGGTTTGATGTAATTCCAAACTATCACCCATCAATTTTTAAAAGCCCAAAGTCTCATTATGAACTATTAAAGTTAATCAAATTTGTTAGTTCTAAAAATTTTTACAATTTTTACTTTTAAACCTTAAAAACTAAAAATTTTTCTCAGGATTAAACTTTGAAAAGTTGTATTTCCCCTCTTAAGTTTAAAAAACTGAACAAATTTTCTTCTATCCAAAGTTTGAAAATCAATATTTTCCTCTAGGGTTTTCTAGTCACCACTGTCGAAGTCGTGAAGATCTACAAGTCTTCTTGTCCACCCATTGTTGAAGTGGTCAAAGATCTCCACATCTTCTCATTGAAGTCGTTGGTCTTCCGTCTTCTCATCAAAGATCTTCTTTGCTTCTTGTCCACTCATCTCCAACGAATGGTTGCTGAAGAATAACGTTTTGGAAATTGAAGTAGATGGGGTGAAATTGAGATTTTTGAGAAAGCTAGAGGGATGGTTGTATATGAAAAAAATATGAGAGTTTCAAACTTATATTTGGGGGGGGGGGGGGGGGGAGTCAGTTTTAAAAACCTAAAAATATGAGGTTAGAGGATAAAAATAAAAATTTTAAAACTTACAATATTTCTGAAATATGAGTTTAAATAAAAAATTTTAAATAATAATTTTACTCTTGATAATAAAAATAAGATTTAAATATGGATAAATATGTAAATTTTCAAAAGTTAGTAGGTAGAAGTTCAGATTTGTACTAAACCTTGGATGGGAATAAGTCTTTTGATCTATTTAATATTATAGGACTCAAATCAAATTTTCCCGGTTGAACAGTCCTTCGATGAGGGAGGTCATAATAATTCATAAAATAGAGGGGATGGTGTGTAATTATGCAAAGTTAAGAAAGGTAAACAAATTGATTCGATTTTGCCGCCAATATTTTCAAAATCCCAATCCTATCCTCAAATCCAATGGGCAAAGATCGCACCAGGGAGGAGAGTCCGAGTAACGAAATAGTGAAAAGACATTATCTTCCCTATTCATCCTTATGTATTTAAACTGATTCGTGGTCGCGGCCACACTAAAAAGCCCGCACAAATCTATCATGTCTCCTCCGTTGGTTTCAAACTGCGATTTCACTCCCGTCAAGTCCGGTCAGGTCAGTGGCCGCGTGGCTTCAGTCTACAGTGAAGTTCAAACGAGTCGTATCGACCGCGCGCTTCCACTTCCTTCCGTTCTCCGTAATCCTTTCAAAATCGTCGACGGTCCCGCCAGCTCAGCCGCCGCGATCGAGGTCATTCTTGTTTGTCAAAATATTCATCGTTAACATTAATGAAGACGTTTTTTAACGTGTTTCATTGTTTTAATTTCACAGATGAGATTAAGAAGCTGTTTCTGAATCTGTTCGGGCAACCGTCGGCAAGGCTGGTTCCAAACGACGTCGATAAACTGCCAGCGGATCAGAAGTTGAATATCGGTGTCGTTTCGTCCGGAGGACAGGCACCAGGTGGACACAATGTGATCTCAGGGATTTTCGGCGAGGATCTGTAAGAAACTCTAGTTTTGATACATTATTTGCGTGTAATGAAGTTTGAAAACGTGACTTTCGTCTATCCTTGGTAGATTACTTGCAGGATCGCGTGAAAGGTAGTGTATTGTTTGGATTCAGGGAGGTCCAGCGGGGGTCATGAAGGGAAAATACATTGAATCGGCTTCCGATTATATTTATCCTTACAGAAACCAGTTACGGTAGTTTCTATTGAGTGTATGATTATAATGCCTGTTAGATAAGTTATATTTGGCGAAACTAATGTAATAGTTAGACCTGGATTGATACATTGTATCACAATCTGTGCAATTAAAATTTGATTGTGTATTGATGTGGTAATAAACTGTTTACATTTTCAGTATTTTGTTTCGAATAAATGGTATGTTCAAATAGTTTTTATAAGAATATTAATATAGAAAAGCAGAAAATGTGTGTGGTGGTTTTATTGAAATTAATAATTGTTGAATTTAAGCATTTGTCGTAAGTTTTGTCCAAGTAGAAGTAATTGTCAACTTGCTTGTTAACATTACATGCTAGGTATATCATTCTAAATTGTTTGTAATATATTTCTCCAGGGTGGTTTTGATGTGATTTGCAGTGGGAGAGATAAGATTGAAACTCCAGAGCAGGTGAGACTGTTAGCTTGATGATTGCATGTTTGAATGATTGTTTCGAGTATTTATTTGTATAGAGTGGTGGACTATGATGGGCTTTATTTTCAGTTTCAACAAGCTGAAGAAACAGCTGTGATTATTGGTGGCGATGACTCAAACATGAATGCTTGCCTCCTTGCTGAAAACTTCAGGTGTGTTAAAATGTTTATTCAGTATATGTTCCTTTTTTTGAGATTTACTTATTGTACGCTAGCAATGGTATTTTATGAATGTAATTTTTATTTGAGCAATATTATGTTTACTCATTTTGGGTACATATATGGGTATGTAATCGCATTATAATACATATAAATGTATATCAATTTGTGTACTCAAAGTAAGTGTACCTAGTTTTATTGTTTTTATTTTTGGGGAGTCATTTATATAAAAAAAATACTTATATTCAAATAAATTATATAAATTTATTCATACAACCTATTATAGTAGTATTTAGTTGAGTCATTTTGAAGTGAGAGAAAAAGTAAATAATCACATTACCCAATCACAACCTACCTCTTTAGTTTGTATAAATAAGTTTATACAATTTGTTTGTAAAAATAATTTTATTATTTAAATAAAGATGAGAAATGAGATAACCTTTTTTTTTTTTGGTAGCTGTATTATTGATTACTTCCATGTATTGGCATTAATCTTATGTGTGTATCAGGGGTAAAAATCTTAAAATTCGGGTGATCGGCTGTCCAAAAACCATTGATGGTGACTTGAAGTGCAAAGAGATTCCCACAAGCTTTGGATTTGATACAGTGTGCAGGGTGAGTGCTGCGCATGCAGATTTTGCAATTAAACTTTTATCATTCATATTTCAACCTTTAATGGTATCATATTACAATTTTACAAATATTGATTAATATGTCCCTTTTTTTTCTTGATATGTACTTGCGTAAATATGATCAATCTGTTAAAGCAAAGGTTTATGAGTCATATTATCATGTTTCTATGTTTTTTTGAAAAATCATTCTACTAATTAGTTTTATGAAAGGTTGCTATCATGCATTCTTATATGTACGCTGTTCAAATAGGGCAACTGGATCATATTGAACATTGCAAACTTCTTCCAGTTGGTGATTGGAAATGATTGCAGTCAGAGTCTCTTATTGTGTATAAGTTGTCAGAATAACACAGTTTCAAACAAGTGTATCATGTCTTGTATTATACAGATATATGCTGAAATGATTGGAAATGTTATGATAGATGCCGGTCAACTGGAAAATATTATCATTGTAAGTATTTGTGACTTGATTCTGATTCTGCTTTAAGTACAAAAAATGATCATTCTCCTTCAATTTTATTTTTTGAGGAAATTTATGGGTAATATTTAATTTGTCTACAGTTGTACAGCTTACGGGGTGTGCCACTTCACATATTACTCTTGAGTGTGCATTGCAAACTCAACCAAACATTACCATTATTGGAGAAGAGGTAACTTTTTGTGTTCTCGCAAAACTAAATGACTTGCTTGGTTAAGATTCTCATGTTTTTAATAAACTTCTTGCAGCTCTAGCATTATGACATTTTCTTTATCTTTATGAACAATTAGTGGAATTATGTATCTCTGGCACAACCGTGATAAGTTTTTTGGACTTTATCTTCCTATCCCCAGTCACTGAGAAAATCAAGTGAAAAGCTCGTTTCTTGGCCACTGTTTGAAGCAATAGAACACATGCACACTGGCATCACTTTCCATGGATATTCCATTGTGTTTCTATTGAATGAAAATGCATAACAGGTCAAATATATTCAGAGATACTTCATAGATTTAAGCACCTGACATTTTTAAACAATTTAGCAAATGTAAGAAAGATCTGTAGTTTATGACTTGGGACATCTTATTTATTTTTACAATTCTTCCTTTGCCTAGTCTATTTTTTTCTGCAGGTTGCTGCCAAGAAGCAAATACTGAAAAATGTCAGAGACTACATTGTAGATATAATCTGTAAACGTGCTGAACTTGGTTACAACTATGGTGTCATACTTATTTCAGAAGGTCTAAATGATTTTATTCCTGAGGTACTTCTCTTAATCGTATAGTGTACCTTTCTGTTTTTTACTCCTTTTTCCTGTACAGTTGTGATTCTAGTAGTCAAATTATATACACACTAATTCCTGAATGGTTCTTTGTCATGTACCACAATGATACTGGATTTGCAGGTGCAGCAGCTTATTGTAGAATTAAATGATGTTCTAGCCCGTGAAGTTTTTGATGAAAATGGGCAATGGAAAAAGAAACTCACTGGTCAGTCTGCACAGCTTTTTGAGTTTTTACCTCAAGCTATTCAAGAACAATTGATGCTTGAAAGAGATTCCCATGGAAATGTCCAGGTACGTACTCCACTGATGTTTCAACATTTCACGGTGCATAGAAAACACTCCACTCATTTAACTGCTGTACGTCTCACTTTCTTTACACCCCCTGAAGCATATAAAAATGACATGAACCCCTTGATTTTGTTACTTAAACCCCTTAACTACAATTATTGTTATTATTATTATTATTATTTTTTTTAAAGAGACAGTGGTTTTGATAATGTAAGAATGGTGGAGCATAAATTTTAACACAAAAGGTTGACTGTAGGGAGCATAAATGGTTAATTATAGGGAGCAACTGTCCGTTTCTAATGTTGGAGGGGTGTAAGTGAAATTAGCACAATGGATTCCTGACGGAAGTTTAAAGAAAGGGGTGTTTGTGTAACCTAATGATCTTTTCTATGTGCCTGTGAAATGTTGAAACCTCAGGGGAGGTCTGGTATTTAACTCTATATTGCTCTTTTTGTGTATAATTTGCGCTGATGATTTTCCAGCTTTTGTTTATCTTGTATCTCTTTCCTCTGGTAGGTTGCTAAGATAGAGACAGAAAAAATGCTGATGGAAATGGTTGACACTGAGTTGGGGAAGAGGAAGAAGGAAGGTGCGTACAAAGGGAAATTTAAAGGGCAGTCCCACTTTTTTGGGTATTTAATATGCTTACCCTATAAGATCCTTTTGAGTCTCTAGCTCTAAAAATTAGTACTGTTATATTGGGGCTCTAGTGTAAGTTGATGAACTGAGCCAATAGAGAGAGTATATGTTAACGACGAGCTTCAGTCTCTACATATTTGACAGTGTTATACACAAAAGAAACTTACTTTAAACTTTGCATTCTTTCCATTAGTTGAAAACCACTGTGTATTTCATATATGCAGATATGAAAGAAGATGTGGTTTGCCAACAAATTTTGATGCTTCCTACCATTATGCACTGGGTTATGCTGCCAGAGCTCTTTTTCATAGCAGGAAAACTGGCTTGATATCATTGGTTGGTACTTTTAACCTCCTCGCTTTAATCTACTGTAGAACCACTCTCGTCCTTCATCCTGTCTTCTCAACTTGCTCTTGATACCCCTTAAGCAGTGTTAGTCTGTATTTAACTGTGACACCTTGCAATTTAATAACCTAGTTAACTGTATGGTATGTGCTTTTGGTGATATATCCAGTTGGAAATTTGAGTGCTCCAGTTGATCAATGGACTGTAGGTGGAACTGCTCTGACCTCCTTAATGGATGTGGAGAAGAGACATGGTATGTGAAACTTTCCCTTTGTCTCCTTAGGAAGCATATATCAAAGAATATGCTATATTTATAATCTCTCTGAAATATCTTACTTTTCATGTGTTAATAATATCGTATCGTAATCCTGGCGGGACAAAAAGTTTTTCTGAAAAAGAAAATGTTTCGGGCTATATTATATGGTGTTTCTACCTTTTTTTTTTTTTTTTTTCGTACTTCATCTTCAGACACTTTTTTTCCTCTGCTCATTGTGTAACTTAATTCACTTTGCAGGTAAGTTCAAGCCTGTGATCAAGAAGGCCATGGTGGAACTTGAAGGTGAGACTTTCACTTGTGTTTATATGGCATTAGCTCCTTCAATCTCCACCGCCGAGTAATGGTTTGCTTCTAATAAATGATTTTTCAGGTGCTCCATTTAAAAAATTTGCATCCTTGCGGGACGAGTGGGCGCTCAAAAATCACTACCTTAGTCCTGGTTGGTCCTGAATTTGATACCTAGTTTCAATCATTTTGCCTCAGTTTATGGCTTTGTTGTTCATACTTAATGCGCTTTTATGGATTTTATTTCCAGGTCCTATCCAATTTTGCGGTCAAACAGCCACTGCCGTTAATCGTACACTGCTCTTGGCGATTGGTGCTAAAGTTTAAGCATGCTATCAAAATTCATCTCAGATGGAAGTTGATTCGCCCAGAGAAAAGAAAACAATAATGGGCCTACTATCGCATTCAAGGCCCGCCAGAGAAAGTGAAGAAGGGAGAGACTGGAAGAAGGAGCCGGAAAATGCGAAACCTATTATTTTTAATATATTATTAATTAAATAATTTTTTTTAAACAAAATATTTTTTATTAATTTTAACAGTTTATAGATAAGAGTTTGAATTTTTTATACTTATCGAATATCAATTTGGGTTTGTAATAAACCTTTGATGGAAATATATCTTTTGGCCTAAAAGCAATGAATTTTTTATCAAAGAGATTTAACTATAAGAATTTTCTATTAAATGAGTTATACTTTCATTATTTTCCATTAAAATATCAACTATGAATTGACTTTAAACAATATTAAATATAAATGACATGACAGTTTTTCGGTTAAAAATGTTAATGTGGTCATTTCGGTATGTTTGATGTGAACAATTTTTGTGCGCTAATGTTGTCATTTGCAACCACAAAGCCTCAAATTATATCCATTATTCAAATTTTTTCTTTTCTAAAAATTAACAAAACATACCTAAAACAAGAAAAACTCAATGAGAACTAATATTCATCTTCAACAAAAAAAATACAAGGACAATGGTAAAAAACAATTTCCTTTTATTTCAATATAACATCATTATAATTAGAGAAATTTAAATGAACAATATAGATTTTTTTTTTTTAAAAAAAAGAAACCCCAAAATTTGGGTGAGTTTTGTGGTTTATATGAAAATAAATTCGGGTAAACGGTTAATTTCAAATTTTTGTAGATTACAATTATGTGCATAACTCTAAAATTATTCATGTTAATCAAGAATTATATCATATTATATTATAAATTAAAACAAAATTTTATATTATTAATTTTTTAAAAATTTTTTAGAATGTTAGTGTTTAAACCAAATTTTGCTTAACTGAATACAAGTTTGATTATTTTAATAAAAGATAAAAAAAATTTATCCTTTTAATTGAAAACAAAAGGGATAATTATTAGATGGTTTCTATTTATCTCAAAATTTACATTTTAAATAGACAAAATTATTTTTAAAAGACCATTAATATTTTATTTTGATGCTTGACAGCTGGACAGAAATATGAAAACGTAATTTTCTTTTTGGCTTTAAAAGGCCTGGCAAGCACCGGAACAAAAATGCTTCTCAGCAAAACATTTAAAAACACTAATAAAATGCTGATTACCCTTCTCTCGCAATTAGTGTCAAAAAAACAAAAAAGAAAAGGCAAAGGTGAGCTGAAGGCAATCATGATTAAGTGTCTCATGAGAAGGATGTGGACTGGTTTGAATTGGGAATTTTGCCTTGCCTTTAGCAATTGAGTTGGGTTGGTGAATGGTGACGTTAATGTTTGTGTTGATGGAAGGAAGAAAGATAGGATCTTCTCATCTTTTAGAAAACCCTTCTTATCCGTCCCTTCTTTTTAAGTAACTTGCCAACACCTTTCTGCCTTTTATCTCATATTTTACCAAAGTAGGCTGATGCTTTCCCGACTGCTAACAACATCTCGTTGACTCCGTCGGCAAAGCCCAAAGCTTTTTACGAAAGCCTTCTTTAATTCTGGAATTCTCTACACTTTTTATTGAATAGCAATTTGATTTTGCCTCTCTTATTATGGTTCGGTAAGCGATTTTAAAACTCACTTTTAAATACAGGCCAAAAGACTTGTTCCCACCCAAGGTTTGGTGTAATTATAACTTTCACCTGATAATTTTTAAAAACCCAAAATTTTACCTATAAGTTAAATTTTATTAAAATCTTCATTTTATTTTGATATAAAAGTGAAATTATTATTTTAAAAATAATATATAAAATTTATTATATTCCCCCCCCCCCCCCAAGGTTTTAAATATAACAATTTTACTCATGTTTAAGTTTTCTATTTTTAAAAAAGTTATATTTTCCTCCCAAAACTCAAGGTTTTTTTTTTCACCTTTCTAGTCATCATTTTTTGTACTCGTAACCTTCTCTTTCCACTCTAAACTATCGTTGGTACTGATTGTCACATTTTACCACCTTAAATCATAGTCTAGACGATTCATTTGGATAATGATACGTCTAGACAATTCTTCAAATCCAAACGAATCATCTAAACAACAATTTTGAAGGGGGGGGGGGGGGAATGTGACAATTAGCACTAATGACAGTTTAGAGTGGAAAAATGAGGTCATCGACACTGGAAATGGTGACTAAAGAGGTAAAGAAAAAAAACCCTAGGTTTTGGGAGAGAGAAAATATGGCTTTTCAAAATTAGAAAACTTTAGGTATGAGTAAATTTGTTAATTTTTAAAACTTAGAAGAATATAATATATTATATATTTTTTAATATTATTGTTACAATAACAATTTTACCATAATATCTAATTGAAAATTTTACATAATTAGGCTTATAAGTAAAACTTTGAGTTTTTAAAAGTTAACAGGTAAAAGTTTAGATTTACATTAAACCTTGGGTGGGAACGAGTCTTTTGGCCTTAAATATATTCTTTCTTAAACAAGTTTAACTTTAATGACTTAACAAAATTTTTTAATTTTCATATTTATACGTGAATGCTTACATAATCTTTAAATCTAAGTTTTCAAACTTGTTAAAGGTTAAGACGTCATTGTTAAAATTTATAGATATGACATATAAAATAGATCTTTTTATTTTTTTAAAATTTATGGATGATAAAATTACCTTTTTGCCCTCACATCATTAGTTTTTCTAACAGAGATTGATTTAGGGTGAGAAAGTGTTGTTTATATTATCTAAAGTAGAAAAAGGTTTTGAGGCCAAACCTTGGTTGAGAAAATGTGATTTACTACCTATTTATGAGTATCACATTCTTGTGAGATTGTCACACCACAACATTTGGTTGCAAACTCGTTTTAGTATAAATTGTAGCAACTTGATGTTAATTGAGAATAATTTTACCATTTCAAACCTAGTCTACACCAATTTAATGTGAATTTTATGAAAGTAACATCTATCCAAAATACATCTACACCAACTTATAATGGATTCAAATTCTTATTTTCTATAACTACAAAATGTGACATTAATGAGATCTACCTAGACCCATTGAAGAATTTGGGTCATTCAAAATTGTATAAGCTCATTGGGTTTTACTTTTATAATAGGCCGAAAGACTTATTCAACCCTAAGATGTAGTGAGATCTTAAAATCTTATCCTCTAACTTTTAAAAACTCAAACACTCATTTATAAGCAAATTTTTAGAAAGTTTTTTCAATTAGGGTTAAGGGTAAAACTGTTATTTATTAAAAAAAAATTAAAAAATAAAAGTTCTATCATATTTTTCTTTTTAGGTTTAAAAATTTTTGTCACTTTTCAAATCTTAGGTAGAAGAAAATTGTGAGTTTTCTAAATCTAGAGAAAAAAATGTGATAAAATTTTTTTTTTAATTTTTTTTAATAATTCAGATTTTTAATGAAAATTGACTAATGAATAAGTGTTTAAGTTTTTAAAACTTAGAAAATGGGATTTTGTGATTTCACTATACCTTGTATAGGCACAAGTCTTTTGGCCTTTATAATATGAAATTATGACTAGTTGCGGATCAACCTTGAATCACATTACAAGAAGATATAATATATATATATATATATATATATAAGGATTAAATTTCAAATAAAGTTATAAAATTTATTCATTCCGCGTGTGAAATAGAACAAAAGTGTATTTTCCTAACAAAAATTTTCACAATTATATGCAGTATTTTAATTAGATTCTAGGTTGGTAGTAGTGTTGGACCCGAACCAGGTTAACTCGGGTTTGTAAGTTAGCTCATTTCGATTTGATTCAGTTCAAATTAGTTTCATTCAACTTTGGATCAAATTCAAGTTAGGAGATTTGACGAGATTTGGCTTGCGAGCTTAATAAATGGCTTGATCTAGTTCAGACTTAGTTCATGATTCAATTTAATATTGATTCAACAAACTTAAGCCGTGATATTTTTTATTTAAACAAATTTGAGTTAAATGATGTTTAGACTGAGCTTGATTTGTATCCACCTCCTAGTTGGCAGGTGTCTACAATTAAACAACTGCCTTAAATTGGAAGTAAGTGCGTGTACAAAACCTGAATAGACTCTTTCCAAACCCACCCCAGTTTACTTCTCTAATTGCTAGTATGTATGTCTTAATTATGTAATTAAGTTAAATAAAATAGAGAAACAAACCTACTAATTATCATACAATCAAATCAAAGTTTGACATTTTGGAGTCCTTTTTAGGTGGATTGTCTCCTTCAATGGAAGCTAATTATTGAAGAAATGTTGTATATTTTAATGGGTAACGTGAGAAATAAACCTATATGGAGCAAGGAAAAGCGACTGATGGCCTGTAATTAGTTATGGGGTCGCTGAAACTTTACCAGCTGCCCCTGCTTTCAACAGCTCCAACCCAACCACCATATTTTGTTAATTTTTAACATGGTCGGATAATTTGATATGACATAATACGAAAAAAATTAAGTTATGATGAAGTTTTTCATACAAAATTTATTTTGGGTTAACTTTATCTGATTCGAAACTAAATTCAATCGTGTCAGAGTTGACACGAAGGTAACCTAAACTAACCTTTAAAGAAATATTATTTTAATAAAGTTTATTATAGGTAAATTAAAAAAATATTGAAGGGTGAGTATCATTAATATTTGAAATTTTTACAGATTATATATAGTTGAATCTTATCATCAACATTTGAAATGTTAACAGATTGTATATAGTTGTAGTTACTTATATTATTCTTGTTTTTTAATTAAATATTTTATTTTATTATTTGATAATAAGAATGCGATTTGATTAGTAAGATTATTACGTGTTTTAAAGATTTTGGTATCTAATTTTTTAGACATTTGTAAACCAGACAAACAATTATATTGTATGTTTTATTAATATTAAATTGTGATAATTTGATGGAGAAATTAAAACGTTAAAAATACTTTCAAGAGTAAAAACAATAGAGGGCTAATTTTGGTCATTTTAAGTTAATTCGAATTTTAAAAATTGGTTAACGTTAAAATATTTTTTTATGATTTTAATTCGGATTAGGTTTAATTTTCTCCTCCCAATCCACATGCTGTTATGTCACTTTAAACAATCCTTGTCGATGAATTAACCTAAACTGCTCAATCAGGATTGCATGAAACAAATAAAGTAATACTAAATTAAGAGAATTTTTTCAAATGCTACCATTTTGGTATCTAGAATAATAATTTAGGTTATTGTAATGTCACCTTCAACCTCTGCTAATTTCATATCTCCTTACTTTAAAATCTAACCCTCTTTCTCAATCCCATCAGATTTTCTCTGGTAAAAAGAAAAAAAAAATGAAGAACAATAACAGCAACACAAAGCTGATTCTTCTCCACCCTTACATCCAAAAACAAGGAACCTCTAATCGTCTATGGCTGCTTGCTTTTGTATCATTCTTCACCATTGCTTTTCTTCTCACTCTTATTTACACAAGAGAGTCAATTTCTCTTAAGACAACCACCACTGCAACTACCATGGTGGCCAAAAACTCTTTAGTTTCTTCTACTTTTGGCAATACGCCATTGCCCACAACTGTCATCAACACTCTTCTCCATTATGCATCGAGATCAAACAATTCTTTCCGCATGTCGCACGCTGAGCTCAAACCCATCTCTGATGCGCTCCGAAAGTGCTCATCTCCCTGTAACTTTCTCGTTTTTGGCCTCACTCAAGAAACCCTTCTGTGGAAGGCGCTGAATCACAATGGCCGCACAGTTTTCATCGACGAGAACCGCTACTACGCTGCCTACTTTGAAGAGTTGCATCCCGAGATTGATGTTTTCGATGTCCAATACACCACCAAGATAAGTGAAACAAAAGAGCTCATCGCCTCGGTGAAGGAACAAGTGCGAAATGAATGCAGGCCGGTGCAAAATCTGTTGTTCTCAGAGTGCAAACTTGGGCTCAATGATTTGCCTAACCATGTTTATGAGGTTGATTGGGATGTGATATTGATCGACGGGCCAAGAGGAGAAGGGCCGGGAGGGCCCGGAAGGATGTCGCCGATCTTCACGGCCGGAGTCCTTGCGAGGAGCAAGAAGAGTGGGAATCCAAAGACGCATATTTTTGTCCATGATTATTACAGGAAGGTGGAGAGATTGTGTGGTGATGAGTTTTTGTGCAGAGAAAATCTGGTTGAACATTATGAAACACTGGCTCATTTTGTGCTGGAGAAGATGGATGAGAACAGTTTTGAGTTCTGCCGCCATAATAATACTGCATCTTCATCATCTCGAGCTCCATCCTCTTAGGCATCTGGGTTAATTTGAAGCCATTATCGATCAAAAGCAGTGTCCCAGGAGGGCATTGGTATAAAGAGGTAAAATCTGGTTAATTATTTATCATTCACGTGAAATTATTAGACATTTTCAGGGCTTTGGTGGTGGGGATGTAAAAATAATTTTTGTTTTTGGCAAAATCAACTTGTAATCAATGAATTGACATTTGAAATTTTCAATTATAATGCAATTGCTACAGCTTTCGGCACAAATCCATATTAATTGGGTGTGATTTATTTTATTTTTACCTCTTAAGTAAATGTTTTTTCACCTCTTTATTATCATTGGGTCCATCCATAACATGTTGTTTCCAACACCTATTATGTAAATCATGAGAATTGAATAATGAGTATGGCTGTTATAGCTCAATTGTCAAATGGAATTGATCTCTCTTGGTAAGGAAATACACCGAATTAATTAGATTCGGATGCAAGAGTATGAAAAGACACAGTATATAAATGAGACATACTTTGTTTAGAAATCTACACCTGTCCCCCGGGTATGCGTTAATGAAGCCAAGGAGCGCATGCCCAATGGTCGCATCAACGAGCTGATCTATTCAAGCTAGACAAAGGAAAATTGTCTTTGGGACATGGACATGCTTTGTTTAGATCGGTTGGGTTTCAGAACCAAGACATGATTAGCTAACCATGTCAGGTAATTGGATTCTCGAATGAAACCAATAAAGAGGATTTTGTCTACTTACTATTTCAAGGCGTTGCAATGCTCAACATCCATGGCTCGTCTTTTTTGTCGGATAGGGTGTATCTTGGAGTTAATGTTGAGCCGATGACACGTAACTTCCAGACTGATCTTTTATCATGTCAACATGAGTCCAGACAACTACAGTCAAAATTTTCCTTTAAGGATGTGTCCAACTGTTTTGCTAGTTGTTTCTAAGGTCCCTCTATTCTGAGGGTTCAGTAGGCTCTTGTATATCACTTTGGACTTCTTTCAGTTTTCTATCAATCGAGAGGGTGACTCACCTTCTTGGGCCCTAAGATCGATCTTATATTCGATTGAACCAAGGTATGTCGTCATATTCGAGAGTTGCTTCTTTCTTTTTGAGGCTACTTTGATGACTTGTTGTAATATCAATGAAAGTTTAATTGAGATCCCCTGGCTGTGTTGGGCATGGGGAATTTCATGGTCAGGTGATACACAGAAGTAACTACTCTTAAGCTTTTTAATAATTACGGCTGGTCTGTGACAACATTATAAGTTGAAGGGTAATAAACTACTAGGAAGTTTGTCATCTCGATCATCTGGTTTCTTTCTCCCAGAGTGATCGATAGGGTGATCATACCCCAAGGTATTATATAATCACCAGGGAAACCATACAAGGGCGTGGTGTAACACCCCTTGTATGGTTAATTTTTACAGATTGTGTCACCTGATTTAAATGTCAAAACTCTAAGCTTATACACTATTCTTGGACATTAGAGAATTTCTTTTTTCTGATTTTTCTATTACCATAGTTGGGGAGGATATGGAAACAATCAGAAAGATTAGACATTAACAAATACAAGATTAACTGTTAAGAAAAAAATATGGAGAAGTTTCAACATCATATTTGAAAAAGTGGTTGATGTATCTTTAACACGGATGCTATGAAAATGATATAAACCATGTATTTGAATCATATATTGTATCATTTATCAAAAACTTATTTTTCTGTATTGTGTATCGTATCATAAGATACGTCTTTTAAAAATAAAAATAAAAAATAAAAAATTTAAATTAACATATTATCATTTTAAAAAATATCACAAACACTCTTAAAAATTTATAATTTTAAAAGCCTTTAATCTTGTTATTTATTTTTTTTCAATGTAAGATGTGGTTACCATAAAACCATAAATAAATATAGAACAAAAAATTTAGAAAATTATATTAGGATGATAATGCTTAAAAATAATATTTAGATATAATTGTAATCAATCAGCACTTTCACAATACAAAGTGAATATTTTTAAGGAGAAACCATTAAAGTTGAAAATTAACAAATTTTTACTTCTTGTTATATTTTATTTGTAAATTTCATTATATTTTAGAAAGAAAAAATATGAAAATACTCTTATTAAAGAAAAAGAAAAAAAAAATCCTCTTTCACTAAGATAGAGAGAAAGAAGGAAAGGATGAGAGAAAGAAAGGGAGGGACTTTGCATTAACTCTAAAGGGGGTCTCTGTTTGCTAATTATTTTTTGTTTGTGTTTGGGTTATGATTTTCTTCTCTTAATTAAGATTATATACAGAGAGGAGGAGTTTTTATTTCTATACTTAGACAAACGAGATTAGGGTTGAATACAATCCAACATATGTTGATGCCGGAGGCGACGAGTGCCTTCAACCATGTAATAGTGGAATATAGTGAAGTTATAATGAATTTATTTAATAATATCAATCATTTAACACATGTTTTAATCAGATTCGAGAGTTTTATCAGACGTTAGAGAAGGGAAAAAAAGAAAAGTCTATATGGGTGTGTTGCATTTCCATGAATTAAACTTGGTGGTGTTAATTTGGCCAGACCAGCGCATGACATGGGAAAATATTCCAGTCTACTACTGTAACGTGTTGGATCCAGCCCATAAGCCTTTCAGACCAGACTTTAGGCCTAGACATAAGGCCTGTGAGCCAATCTATACCAAAAGAATGATGTTTTCTCACATTTTTTCCTCTTTTTACTTTGAAAATTTAATTTATCTATTCATGAGTGGTTAAAATTAATTGAATCCCTTAGTTATATCATTTTTCCCCCTTAAACTCTAAAAACTAACAATTTTCCTAACCTAAATTTTCAAAAATAATATTTTCCTCCCTAGAGTTTTCAATTTTTCAGATTCAATTTTTTTGACGATGAAGAGACTTCTTCGGTGATCGCCAGTCAACGTTTTTTCCTCTCTGACAAGTCCTTCTTTCGACGTTGTGCAACCTCATAATTGTTAGAAAACGAAGACCTCATCTTTGTCTCTGGACGAAGACAGTTTATCTTCATTAGAGACGAAGACAAGTCGTCTTCATTCTTTGACGATGATGATGTCATATAGTGTTAGAAGGAGAACGCGTCAAAGAAGAAGAGATGTTGTCAGGAGGTCGTCGGATAAGTCTCTTTGTTGTTGAAAAAATTAGATCTAAAAAATTGAAAATCTTGGAAGGAAAATATTGTTTTTGAAAATTTGTGTTGAGAAAAAATTATTAGTTTTTAGGGTTTATAAAAGAAAAAGGAAATCAAATTTAATTTATTTTAATGTTAAATATAAAATGACGATTTTATCTTTAAAACTAACAGATTTAATTACTCATAAGTAGGTAAATAAGATTTTTAAAGTTAAGAAAAACATCATATTTTGTGGACGGTGGGTGGGTGGATGGGGGGATCAAGTCTTTGGCTTAATTAAATAATAATTATAATATAAATTTTTTTATTAAAATTAATGGGTCGGAGCCGACCTGACCCCGGCCAGCCCACAGACACCTCTAATCAAGCTAATGCAATGCAAATCAAGCTGGACAAGTTCATGAATTAATAAAAGTAATTTGAGGATATGAAAACGACACTCATGAGTTGTAATTTAACCAATGACAGGATGTACTAGAAATAAAGAATGGAAAAATACACGAGGATAGATTCCAAAAATAGACCGGGCTTGGAGACATTTGATCAAACAGAAAGTTGGAACTTGGAACGATACACCCGAGAGATCAGACATGCCATGACCAAAACCACATGGTTGTAATGAAATGGTACACGAATTTGTAGCATAACAAATTGTACCGTAAAATGGTTACATTTGCTAGAGATATTAAGAGGAAATATAAATGAAACATTTATGTTATAGCTTTCTGCAGAGAAGATTAGCACCAAAAGACAATAAGATTTGTTTAAACGCGATTTTGTCGGTTTTGATCGATTTATCTGGTTTATCAGTTTTGATCAGGTTTAATCGAGTCTTATACTAAACCAGCTTTTAATAAAAACCGAACTAAATCATGAACAAGATTTAGGTTGAACAAATTGGTCCTGTCTGATTTTAAAAACACTAAAAATACTTATAAACTGTATATATAGTTATATCTTTATATAATTGTAGTTACTCATATTATTCTTGTTTTTTTATTTAAATAATTTATTTTATTATTTGATAATGAGATTATGATCAGTATGTTTTAAAAGTATTTATTGGGTTTTGATTCATTCATGATGGGTTGATCTACTCTAATTTATTTTAATTACCAAGAGTAGTTGAGGTAGGAGAGTTATTGACAGTTAGACATTTATTTAAATATCTAAATTATCTCCCCAAAAAAAGTAAAACGCAATATTTTACGGAAGAGGTTTTCTCCTCTTCCTCTCCACACACAAAACCAAAAACACAGATAAATCAAGCCTCTCAAAAGGAATATAGTACGTGAGACAAATGAGGTTATAGAAATGACTCATGGTAACACTTCGCACCATGTTTGAATGAGTTTTGTCATAAACTTGAAATTGGGTACATTAAATTATGTTTACTGTCATTTATAGAATTTAATTTGATACGTTAAAATTGTTTTCAACAATATTGATAGATAATCTTTAAACTATTTATAAATAAGATAAAATATTATATTGTGTATTTTATTAATTTCAGATAATTTGTTTAAAACATTAAAAACAATTAATAATAAAAAATTATTTAGGACATTAAAATTTGGATAAATTTTATTTAATTCGTATTAGAATTAAAAGCAGCCAATTCGAGATCCGAACCGACACTGTTACGAACATGAATTGCCAGTCCTAGTCATGGCCTCGTCACCTCGCCGAAAACGACAAAGTCGGCCTACATAGCACCAAGATCTTTCGTGGCTTGAACCGGATAATAAATAAAAACACAACAGTGGCAGGCTCACCAAAAGCTGAAAGAGAAATCTCATTCAGGACAATTGCATGTCTTTCCTCTTAACAAGTTTTGTCTAGCATATACCAAAAAGGTTATCATCATCAACATGGCCACGGACTTCAAATCCATCCCAGTCATTGGTAACCAACTCCTTAGACGGTTCAATTCGTCTTCTTGCATCTCAATTCTGCGTTAATTTGAACTTCTATGTCAATTGGAAGTAGTAAGAATTAGCTTTTGTTTGTTGCGTGTGTGTTTCTTCAACTCATGATTTTTTTCTTTTTGGTGTGGCGTAGACATTAGTCCGTTATTAGCCAAATGTGATGACCCAAACATGGGTGAAGACGCCGGTGTATCGAAAGTTGTTACACAATTGGATCAGGCTTGCAGAGAGGCTGGCTTCTTCTATGTGGTAATCTGTTCATCTTGTTGAGTTGTTACGATTTAACTTTAATTGAAATCGAACATATGTTGCCGATGGAAAAACATGTTTGTTTCTTCTTTCTGTGAGCTCTGTTTTCTCAGGGCTACAACAAAAATTATAATTTCAGTGCACGAATTTTGCTTGTGATTGTGTCTTCTAAATATTCTCTGTTGTTTGCTATTGACCAGAAGGGCCATGGTATTCCTGAGTCCCTCATCAAAGAGGTCAAAAAGATTTCTCACCAGTTCTTTGATCGTCCGTATGAAGAAAAACTCAAGATCAAGCTGACTCCACAAGCTGGTTACAGGTTTGCTTAATGGAATAGGAACCAACTTTTTCTTTTTTTAATTTTAAATCGGAACTTACTGAAATGAGAGCACATTTTGAGTGCAGGGGATATCAGAGAATCGGAGAAAATATCACCAAAGGCATCCCGGATATTCATGAGGCGATTGATGTAACTCATACTCATTTACTCACTTCATGAGTGTTCATGTATCCCGTTTCATTTAGAGACATTTTCTGCTTGATGTATGTTTGTGGATATTGTAAAATAGAACTTTTCGGCAAAACTTCTAACTGTGCTTTCCTGTGCAAAATTTTAGAAATGTTTGAAGATAAATTTTAAACCAAGAGATTTTTGAAAATAGGCATGTTGTATCTGGACAAAGGGCTTCTTGAAACGCAATGTTGTCGAATATTTTCTGTACATTTCTTCTAGGTTCTTAGCAAGAAACCATGTCATGGTATTCTTTAAATGTGATTATCATCCATTTTTGGCCATTATGTTTATGCTGCCTTCTCCCCTGAGAATGGTGCTGATGAATTGAAATCATAGCTAAATCTATGAAAAGTTTGCTTTGAATTTAATTTTAGTATTGGTTTCCATGAGCTATGATG
This sequence comes from Mangifera indica, assembly GCF_011075055.1. Taxonomy (NCBI): domain Eukaryota; kingdom Viridiplantae; phylum Streptophyta; class Magnoliopsida; order Sapindales; family Anacardiaceae; genus Mangifera; species Mangifera indica. The sequence goes on from NC_058152.1 coordinate 2,980,169, forward strand.
TTTCTCCACCTGCTTCTAATTATTGTGAGTTACTATCTCTGAAATAGCACACAGAGGGATAAACTTGCTTTTGATATGTCAAGTTTGTTATCATTGTGATCATTAATATAGTTGGTGATACATCTAGTTCTTTATATTATTTATGTTGTTTTCTTCTTCTTCTGCTTAAACAGTGCTATAGAGAAATAAAAGAAGGGATGTATGGGGCTCTTGGCAAACCCATGGAAGGGTGTAATCAGTGGTATGTGGAAGTTAGTGTTTCCTTAACCACACCTGAATTCTAAAATTTCTTGTATAGAACATATATGAAGACAGATCTTCTGGATATTATCATTAAACTTATTATATTGATGACTTCATGTTACAAAGATTTATATGCTCATTTCCTATTGACCATACTCCAGCAGAATTATCCTGCCATTACTGTGCCCATGAGTAATGTTTCTATAATGGAAGAAGTTCCTTAGATATTGCGCTTTGATTCTATAAGCTTACATCGGGAGACCCAGAATCTGTATGTGATCTGTTTCACCTTAAAGGCCAGTCACATAGAACACCTAATTTTTAATAAGTAGATAGTACGAGTTAATATTAGAATTACATCATAAATGTCTGTGATTTTCATCTTTGCAATTAATCTGCTTTAGTAAGTTGTGCTGCATATTGCTATTTAAGATGCTTGATTTCTTTAGCACTATTCTACAACTTTCATATTTGAGAATCTCCTTGCTGATTGTGAAGCTCTAAGTTCAGCAAGTGTCTTTAATCTATTTGAATTGGAGTTACTAAAAGCATATGGTTTCAGAAATGCTAACAACATTTCTTTATTTTTCTGCTTCTGATGCTTGTGGCAGGCCCCTTGATCCTCCTTCCTTTAAAGAACTGATGGAGGAGTACATCAACCTCTGCACAGGCATGTTTTCCTTAGCAGGATTGCTATCTCTCTCTCTCTCTCTCTCTCTCAGGTCTTTTATTCTAGTAGAAAGTTCATTGCATCTTTTGGTTCTTGATGCTATCAGACCTTTCAAGAAAAATTATGCGGGGGATCGCTCTAGCGTTGGGTGGGTCACCATATGAATTTGAGGGTGAAAGAGCAGGAGATGCTTTTTGGGTGTTTCGTATTATTGGTTACCCAGGTGTTGCCAATGGCCATGGAAAGCCTGAAAATGACATTGGATGGTATTGCAACAAGGCTGCCCTTTGTGTTTTTCCTTTGCTTTTCATTATTAAGGCTCATATATATTCTCTTTTCATGTTTGCTTATGTTCTTATTGTGGCCATACTTCAGCGGAGCTCATACTGATTATGGTAAATACTTTTCAAAGTTGAGATGATTGATGGTCTCAAAAATCTAATACGTATATATCAGTAACTGTAATGTTGCATAACAGGTTTGCTGACATTAGTTAATCAAGATGACGGTATAACAGCACTTCAGGTATAATCCCATGCTATCATTTTTTATACTGTGTTTAACCTCCTTAAACATCAAGGATTCACTATAATAGCATAACAATTATCCAATGTTTCTCTCTTTTCTTGTCATGCCTGGAGCCAGCTGACAACAGCTAGGAACCTGGTTATCTGTTTTGGACATGTAGTGTTTATTAAGTTTTGACAGTGTCAAGAATGAATCGATTAAGATTTTAACAATCAAGCTTGAAGACTAAAAAGTGGTGCTTTAAGGTTTAATATGTTTCTTTGATATCCCTTTCCTAGCCAGGGAAGTTGGTTGGCATGTCAAAAAAAGAGGGATAAAGAAAAAGAACATAAGAAATTGTTTTCTTTGAAAAAATGCCTTTAAACAACCTCCCATGCTTTAATTAATCATAATTGCTGCTTGCTTCAAAGTTTGCTGTAGCCTCCATTAAACTCCATTTATCATCTTTGTAACAGTAAAGGTTCTAATGGCAGTTTCAAGTTCTGTTTGGATGCTTAACTCTTGCGTTCATATGAAATGTTTTGCCTTAGTTTCCACAAATCTGTAATTTGGATAATTTCTTGAAGGTGAGAAACCAATCTGGGGAATGGATATCAGCTCCTCCCTTACCTGGTTCATTTGTCTGCAACATTGGTGACATGCTGAAGGTAAATTATTTTGTACTAAAAACCTCTCCCTATGTTTCTGTCTCTTTTGACATCTAATAAACTTGATGGAACTGCAGATATATTCCAATGGTTTGTACGAGTCAACCCTGCATCGAGTGATCAACAATTCTCCAAAATATCGGGTTTGCGTAGCTTACTTTTATGAGGTTAGTCAATATCTCCCTCTTTTAACTAATGTTTTTAGACAAAAAACTGGCTATTGATCCGATCAATACCATGTGTACCAGTTGAACTGATTCAACTGAACGGTCTAGTCGGGTTTATAAGAAACTGTTTTTATTTCTTTTTCTTACTAAAATTGCAATGGCGCATCAGATTTTTTTTTTTTTTTTTTTCTGGTATGAACAGACCAACTATGATACAGCAGTGGAGCCTCTGGAAGTTTGTAAACAGCGGTCTGGGGGAACTGGAAAGTTTGACAGAGCTGTTTATGGAGAACATTTAGTAAGCAAAGTTACCACCAACTTTGTCGAGTAGCAGATCGTTTTTCAGTTTTGAATCTTGTAAATACAATGGATCAACGGTTGAATCATCTCGACTCACAATAATGTAATTTAATTCTATTTTGGAATTTGGATCCTACCATTGGCTTTTATTTGCTGCAAACTGTTTCATAGGATGAGTTGATGCCAAACTAAATGATTTTTTATTTAATTTTCCTTTAGTTTATTTCTTTAGAAAAAGAGTGTATATTATTCTTTTCTACATTTTTCAGCAATCCACCGAATAATAGGAGTATTATATATATAATTTTATAAATAAATAATAATATATTATTATGTGATTAAATAATTAAAAATTAATGATAAAATAATACTCAATTATATAATAACATATTATTATTTGTATATAAAAGTTATACGTATAATTTTATTATACGAAATAATTAATGGGATAATTCGAACATTGATTCTTTTACCTACTAGGATTTTCTCTTTAGATTTGTCAACATGCATGGTACATAGAAATTGTTATTATATGTATAATTATCAGTGTCTTATGATATATGATATATATCTTATGATATAATATGATATGATACAATACGATACAGATGAAAAACGATACTTGTCATAGAATATGTTGTATTTGATATGATATAATAAACATATTATATGATACATATTATTGATATAAATTAATACACTTTTTAAAGAAAATAATGATGTAATAGAGATATATATGAAAAATTTTAAAATTTTAACAGAATTTATAATATTTTTTAAAATAATAACCTATCAATTATATTTTTATTATTTTATTTTTTAAAATTATATTATATAATATTTGGTATATAATATATAAAATTAAATTTTTAATATATGATATAATATAATTCATAATTGAACAATTATGAGTACACACAGAGGAAAGTGCCTCTTGCAAGTACAACATGTCAGTGTAGAGCCAAACGGTGACCATTTTAATACTAAATCAGAACACACCAGTAGTCCATTTAAAACATTTGCATCCTTTTTAGGCATCCCGAAACCTTAAAATATGTAAATAGAAGAAACCTAAAATGATATTTCTCACATGACATTTATCAAAAGAGCGAACCATATGCATCTCAATGCAAAATTACGTATCAAGATATCATTCAAAATTAGGTATAAAATATTATTATTCAAAATCATTCAATCATATAATAAAAAACCCATCTTAATACCCAATTTAATACTTAAAACTATATGCACATAATATTATTGTTATCAAAAACAGGAAAATAGACAAATTTGAATAATGTTAATGCTACATGTACGAACAATAAATAATAAATACAAATATTAACATGTCATGTAATTAATATTACTATATCTCTGATTCAAACTCATCTAATTATATAATGACACAGAGATAAAATATTTGTACCTGTGTTTAAAGTCATTGTTAATGAAACAAAGTATTAATACAAGAATTATTACCTTCAAAATTGATACATATGTACCTTAATAATAATAATAATACAACAATATCAAACTAATATAACAAATCAAGTACAACCATGCAAAGCCTTCTTTGCTCATTCTTCTGTCTTCCCAATATGTCAGTTAGTATAATCAAATCACGTTGACAATTGTAATTTAAAAAAGAAAAGTAATGAGCCAAAAGAATCCCAAAGTTAGCAACAAACCCACTGTGACCTTTGCCAAAAACAAAGACTGCAGGCACCTGCAACTTGTTTTACTACTTGCACAGTGTGTTCAGGAGGCCAAATTATCTGCTAAAATTTTTTGGACACGAGTATCCTTCTGATAAAGTGGAATTCTTACACCTAACTCTCTCAGTTGATCTATGAGCCCATAAAGAAATTCAAAGGTCAGTATGGGTTGGGCATCTAGATCCTCTCTGACGCTGGGCTGAATCCTGAACCATTCCCCCAACAATTTGTGCACATGAGAACGGATCATCCTCCAAGGAACTGGGTACCTTTCACAAAGCTCCAAGTACTCCACCAATAGTTCTGCTTGATCAAGATTTCCATCTTTATGGTTTCCTTCACACTCCACCGTCCATTCAGCAGTTCGAAATCCAGCAAAAAGGGCTGGATTCTCAAGTAGAGACTCAGCTGAAAGCACCCCATCACAACCAGTCTCTTGCAAACAATTTTGCACATCATCCATGTGTCGTACATTTCCATTTGCAAGGACAGGGATTCTAACCGCATTTTTAACCGCCTTTATGGCATTCCAGTCAGCTCTGATTTTCTTACCATCTTTCTCATCCCTTGTTCGACCATGGACAGCTAACAGAGAGCACCCAGCATCCTCAAGCATCTTAGCATAATTGATAGTATATTGTAAATTAGGAAATACTCGAATCTTGCATGACACAGGGACATGAAGGTTCTGAGCCAATTTTTCTACTAGTGACTTTACCAGAGGAAGGTTGTCCATTAGGAAAGCTCCATAATTACCTCGCCTAGCAATACGCTGAGGACAGCTGTAAACAAGCAAAAAACCATTTATAGTCAAGTAATCACTGTAAGAAAGTATCTTGGGAAAAGACTGCTCACTTCAGTAAAGTGCATTGTAATTTCCTATAATCATTAAGAAGCTGATATTATAATCACAAAGCTGCAAAAATGCAAGTTGGCTGTGTGTCACAAGAAATAATTTATTTTGTTTATTTAACGTCTTTTCTCCTAGATTCTGACATTTTGAGATCATAAAAAATTCTGGATTAGATAAGATGATTATGGTTTTACCAGGAATTATAAAAGTGAACCATTTGATTTGGAGTAACCTTAATTGAATAATTCTCCTGTAATATTATATTTATATTGTTGAAAATAAAAAACCCACAATCTGTGTTTTCAAACATTGAACAGATGACAGATGAAAGAAAATAAAAACCAAAAGATATAAGCTTGAATGACTGGGAATACAAGGAAGATATTAAGCTGTTTCTTTTCTTCTAAGTCCCTTTATTTCCAAGATATAAATTAATGTTAGTATTCATTGTCAAAGAATAAATATGGAATATGGTGTTTTCTTGGGATATCATACTGGATTATCATGACAAGTGGTTCCAATATTCAAGGTTCTTTAAAGCCTTATACCCACCATTTACTACATTTCATTGATAACAGTTTTCCAGCTAATGACCAATTAAAAGTTAAATTACAAAAAAAGTTGCATCTAATAAGAATCAAGTAAATGTTCATTATAAATGGTGGGAGAAATTATCTTACCCTAAATTAATGTCAACATAATCACAAAAAGGTTCCACTCGCCGTGCAGCATCTAATAATGTGTCTGGATCATTGGCACAAAATTGAACAAACAATGGGCGATCCTCCTGCAATAACTTGCAATATGTAAGAACCCCAAAAAGAAGCCACCCTCAAATTCTCAAGAAATACATATCAGAAACTTCGGAATTCTAGAGTGACTAATATAAGCTCTGATATCTCAACTCAAAGAGCCTAAATTATTAGACACATATTAAAAACAAATCCTTCCAGAAACAGCTTAATCGCATTCAATTATACCCAGTTTAGCAAGCCAAGATAAAAACCCTCACAATTATAGTGCATCTCTTTTCTCTCACCAATCACCATTCAGAAATAATTGAAGCCTGTTATCTAACATGCAAAATTATTAATTTTTTCCTCTATATGTACATATATAAAAACAAAATATACTAACCATTCACATTTCTATCCAACTATTATTCACAAAATTAAAATAAATCAAGCATAAAAAAAGGCTGTTAAACAACCATGTGGCATAACAAACTTCAAACAAAGTTTTGAGAACAATTAGAAGTAAGAAAATTACCTTACAAGTAGTGAATTCTTGAGTTCTATATTTTTCGGTCTCATTAAAAATCCGTGAATGCAGCATGGGCGTATACGCAGCCTCAGCACCGTACTTTCTACAGAGCATCCGAAACGGGAGCTCCGAATTGTCAACCATCGGGGCAACGATCAACTTGGGCCGACCTAGTTTAGCCCAATGGGCCCATGCTCTCTCTACACGGCCCCTCCGGTCAGGTATCGACTCGGCGACCCCAAGATAAAAGACGACGTGTCAGACAAAGAAGATTCTTGCTCTTGTTGTAGGTCGTTGCCGGAGCAGAGGACATCGTCGCTGTATTGCGGCGTATCCGAATGGAAAGTCCGGTTCAGGGTTTCACCCATGAGAAGTTTGGAAATGAAGAAACAAGAGTTGGGAGAAGATGAACAGGGACTAATGATTTTGGATTGGAAGTTCATGAGCGGCCGACGGGATTTGATGAGAGGGAACCCATCGCCGCTACCATTGGTTAGGGTTTACTGGAGGACTCTAAGATGCCTTCGACATTCACACCTGGGTTTAAGCTGGGTTCCTTTTGGGCCTCAAATTCTTGGGCTTAAGCTTTAGTGTTATTTTAAGTGAGTCCACCTGACTTGGGCCCTTTAATAACAAGAGGATTACATTTTTCGCCTAAGCTTTACTTAGAAACACATTCCCACCCATTGAATTCATAAATCACACTTTTTCACTATAAACCTAACTTTGTTAATGAAAAAGGACCCTAGTTAGGAAGTTAAATTATGGTAATACCCACAGCTATTTCACTTTCAGAAAGGTAACATATTATACTTGGAAATTTTTGCCAATGAATAGGTCGGATCCAACCTAAAAGTAAATCTTGACACTAGCCAAATTTTTTACCTTCCTTTTATTTTTCCTTTTTCTCTTTTTCAGTGTTCTCTTTGTTGTTTTTAAATCAAAAAGGTGCCTTCTCTATAAGTTTCTCAATAATCTGGAGACAGTTTTTTGCTGATAAAAATAATGAATAGGAAGAATGAGGATGGGTTGGCTTTAGGGCTGGATTCGAGCCGAGCTTGGCTCGGTTCATATATGGGCGGCTCGAGTTCGGCTAGAGCTCGACTTGATCTCAGCTAAGGCCGGCTCGAGTTCGGCTCGACTCGTTTTCGTTATCAAAACGATATCATTTTTAATATATATTGATCAAAATGATGTCGTTTTGTATAAAAAATTTAAAAAAAAATCTACCGAGCCAACTCGGCTCGAGTCCAACCCTAGTTGGCTTAATAGAAAGAAGGGGGAAATGTGGCCAAATTCCTCATGTGGGCAAGATGCCAATGTTTAGTCAATCTTAAGCTTGCCCAACAATATGATATGTGCACTAGTATTAGTTAAATATTTGGATTGTCAATTTAGGATATACTTTTATGAAACATCTAAATTAAAAGATACGTATCTTATTAATATCATAAATCAATTCAAGATTATAAGATCCTCTAAAAAAGGTACATAAATTATATAGTTTAGCCTTGATAAACATCAAAGTTACTAAAAAATATTTAAGTAATGATATCAAATATGTTGCCTACTTACTAAATGTTTTCATATTCACACGTTTGTTGTGTTGTTTTACAGGTAGGAGCAGTTAGTAGCAAGGCAAGTGAGGGTTCAATGATCTAGCCAAACCCAACAAGAAATTATATCAGCTTCTTATGTAAGCATATATATGGAGTGACATAACATAGATCATCTGCTAGTTAGCCATGAAATTGCTTTTCTTGGCAGAATCATGCTTCTAAAATTATACACAAAGATTGTTTAATTTAAGCACAAATCTGGACTTTAGATGTATGAATAAAGATTCTCATTATCCTATTGATGTATGAAATATCAACATCTTACAGATTGGACTAACTTATTCGGTTGGCAAACTTGTGATATCAGTTCATCCTGGCAATTGCAGGTGGGTCATGTAAATTTTGACAAAATTAAAATTTTATTATAATTATTATTCTAAAATTACAAGTATAAGTTTTTGTCTCAACTGAAGATGATAGGAGAGAGAAGAGAGAAATCAAAAGGAGAGATAAGATGGCAAAGAGGATGATCGATAGCTAGAGATAATGAATCAGTGTTGGAGATAAGTAAAAAAATTTCTATAGGGTATTTGTCATTTTTTAAACTTTAAATTAAAGAAAAATTATGAGTTTTTTAAACTTAAAAATAAAAGTATAATAAAATTTTAGTTTTTTAAAATTTTTTTTTAGTAAATAATAGTTTTATTTTTAACACTAATTAAAATTTGTAACAAAAATTTATTTTTAAATAAATTTTTAAATTTTTAAAAATTAAAAAATTTGGATTTGGATTTTCACTAAACCTTGGTGGGAATAAGCCTTTCGCCCATCAAAGTTGACGTCAAGCAAAAACAAAGCAAAACAAAACAAAATTGAGAAGCATTGTCTGCAGGGCCCCAAAAGGCCCGAACTTATCAATTCCCCACCCACCCATTTTGACTTTGCCATTTGGTTCTAATTTCACATAATAAAAATCAGTAAATAAAGCCTTAAAGTTTCATACCCTTCTAGACCAATTTTCTCTTTCTCAGTCATGTGCAAATTCAGCCAATCCATTTCCCAGAATCCAAACAAAACCGAACCTAAATTCATTAAAAATAAAAAAACAAACCCTCAACGCCCAACCAGCCCTTTCATGTTTGGTCAACAACCCAAAACAGGACAAATTGGTTCACCCCTTTCTACTTAATTGACTGAGTCGTTTACTTTACTTTTCTTTTTCTTTTTCTTTTCCTTTGTTCGTTCACTCGTTAAATCAGAGAAAAGAAAAAGGTGAGAAAGAGGCAATCCAAATGAAGAACCAAAGATAAAGCAACTAATAAAAATTAGGAAAAAAAGATGATTGAAAATGGAACCCCACTTTCTTTCCTTTTGAGATTGAAATCTAACACCATATCCACTATCTTCTCTTACTTTTTCTTTTGATTAACACAGGTTAACTTACTGTGCTCAACATATATAGATAAAGCAAGAGGAATCCCTTTCCATATTGTACAAACTAGACTGGTATATATGGACAAACTAAACCCACTAATCTCCTTCGAGACTTGAGGGTTTAGAGTTTACGATTCGAGAATGAGTTTTGCGGCATCTGCAACTGAGAGAGAGTGGCTGTGCTCGCCTTCATATGTCACTACGAGCATTGATGGATCTTCCACAACTCTTTCAACATGTTTGCGTGCTGGGCAACCTCTCTCACTGCTGCACTTGTAGTAACCCCTGTTGAATTTTCAATTTAATCCAACACAGACTCAGTTAATTAACCAAATAATTACACCATTAATCAGCTAGCTTTAACAACGGATTATACCTCGGATGAGGAGATCCTTCGATGGGTTTTTGTCCATACTTCCTCCAAGAGTAATCATCAGGTGGAATATCTGATAATTTCAAGCTTACTGCCGGAATCCTCACAACCCTCTTCAATCTCAGCTTTCTGTCACGGTTAACAACAAAACAATAAAATTAAAAAACCAAACTTTATTTGTAGAAAAGGACTAAATATGTAAAACAATGGAGAGAGTTAGTTATTATTACTTCTTCTTGGAACAATGGCAACGACCAGAAGAGACGCCACACTTGCGGGCTGAACCCACGTTGTTCTCAGAGTTACACTTCCTCTTCAAAGCAGATGAAGACAGAGGTGGCTTCCCAACAGAAGAAACATGAGAGAGATTAGTAATCTGAAAAGCGGAGGAGGAGGATGGATGTTGCTTGCTATCACAAACACCAGTCAAGGAAGAGATAAACGAATTGGCAGCTGACGAATATGAAAAACTGATTGTAGTGGAGGAATCCTTCCTCTCAAGAACCCTGCTCTTTGGAACTACCAAGTAAGAGTTTTCATGGTGATGAAGATGATGAGGCGAAGCCACAGGGGCCCTTCTAAAACGAGCGTGGCCAGTTCTGGTACGGCCAAGAAGAGAGATCACCCTCTTAAACTTCGAAACGGTGACGTCGGCAACAGCTTTGTAGTCTTTGTCTAAATCCATGGGAGATTTAAGACTGAGGGTTGAAGATGAAGATGATTGGAGACTAAATTTCTCCCGGTTGTGTTGTTGTGACGACAACAACTTGAGGAGCTTTTCAACACCCTCGAGTCCGGAGGCTGCTTCTTTCACTGCAGATTCTTCCTTCATTTTGGAAGAAAAACCAATTTTACCGAATCCCATCATAAGTTCTACAGCCATTTCTGCAACAGCACCATGAAAAAATTATGCAAAAACAATAAGAAGACACAAGCTATGCTAATAGAGGGATGAATAGTTTCTCTCTCCCTGGTGTGGTCAAAATGATGGCATCGTCTAATGCCATGAAACAGTGATCGGTCAATTGGGTCAGTTGCCTGTCAGTCTAGCTTTGCAGTCCAATTTAGGTGCGAATAAGATCCTGCCCCCAGCACCCAACGGACAGTTCCACCTGTAAAAGTTGTGGAATTATCATACACTGTTCAGGAGAGAGCATGAATTGGAGATTTATTGACGCTAAATAAGATAAAATTTTAAAATTATTTTATTTAATAATTATGAGATGAGTTTTATTAACGTGATCAATCAACTTTGGTAGAAATGAATTTAAAATTTTATTTATTTAATATAATTAGTATAAACTTAGTTAGTAAATATATGTATTATTTATATTTTTATATTAAGCATATTCAAAAAAAATTTTGAATTTAAAATATATTAAATACGTATTTTAGGTTTTTTATATTAAATATAAATTATATATCATGTTTTATATTTATTTTTTTTAAAATTTGAAATATAAAATTATCCTCTCTATTTTTAATTATTTACAAAAATATCATTGTTATTTAAAAAAAACAAAGTATTTTTTTCTTAATTTTCACTCTTAATTTTATGTTTTTCTTTCTTATAGTCTATACAAAGATTCACTCTAATTTAAAATTTGAAATTCAAATTGATTAATTAATTTTTTTTTAATTGATTAGTACATTACTTATTATATAAAAAATTTTAATTATGTATTATGTTATATTAAATTTAATAATTAATTAAATATTTTATATTTGAATTGTTATATTAATTTTCAATAAGAGATTCATAAAAAATATTAAAATTATTATGATATTGTCATATTTTTAAAAATACATTATTAATAATGTGTCTTATTAACTCGCACATACATTTTTTGTATTTTTTTTATAACTTAATTTTAAGATTTTTTTAATAAACATATTTTTTATTATTTATCATATTATATTTATATAATTTACATACTATTTTAAATTAATTAGGATAATATTCTTCCTTATAAAAAAATTAAAAAAAGAAAAAGCCCAAATCACATAATTTCTAAAATAAACTATACGTTTTACTTACAGTCTGATCGGTCAGCCCAAACGGGCCAAGGTGGGAAATTTTGCTCAATGTCAAAGATTGGTCACTGGCCGTCCGATCTCTAACTAGGTTTTGAATAAAATAGTGGTCTTGGTAGGGGCCGCACGATACAGTTGACTTCGGTATTTCTCAATTTCTTCCTCCATCAATGTCAATTCTAGTTCAACCGAAACGAATAATTAAGGGAAAAAATATAAAATTTTTTATTATATAGAAAATGAAAAACATGTAGAAAAGAAATATAATAATTTAAGTAATATTATATATGTAATTTTTTCCATAATTTTATAAATAATATATTATTATAGAATTTATTAATAAAAAATTAAAAATATAGTAACATTTAATTATATAGTAAAATATTATTATTTGTATATAAAATTATATATAAAAATTATGCACATAATTTATTATAATAATTTTATGTGATTTTATTTAGGATTTATATCTGAAAAATCGATTATTTTAATTTTTTAAAGTTTTTTATACCCTTTAATTTCTTTTATTTTTAATTATAACATTTTAGTTGAGATCATAAATTAATATTTATTTTATCCGTATCATTAACCTTAAGAGCCCTAATTCTTCTCCACCCTTTTATGCACAATTTTAATTGAAAAATCATTTAAAATCAGAGAGTTATTGTATCAAGATCATCACAATCTAAATAAGTCTATTTCCTAATAATTTATATCAAAGTTTCAAAACTTATATTCTAAGTGTTTATTATGATATTGTATGTATCGGATCATTGAAATAATTTTTTATTTTGTTTTAAACTTAAAGTAGTCATATGATTGATAGATTTATATCAAACAAATGTTAGATTAAAAATAGGTAAATTTTAGTGATCAAATCAAATGAAAATAAAAATTGTGTTTTTACTTAAAATTGTAGGCAAATGGGCACGAGTAGTGTTGGATTCGAGCAGAATTAAGCTTGTTTGAGCTTAAGCTCGACTCAATTTACATATAGTTGTGCTCGAGTTCAAGCTTGATCTCGTAAAAGTCAAGCTCGAACTCGGTTAGAATTTAACTTAATTCATTTTTTGTTATTAAAATGAAGTCGTTTTAATATATATTGATCAAAATAATATCATTTTGTACCAAAATTTTTAATTAAAAAATTTGACGAGTAGTTTGAACTCGACTGAACTAGTATACAGTTGACTTGTTTTAGGCTCGTTCAAATCAAACTCAAACTCGAGTTTGAACGGGCTTGGTTCAAGTCCAACCTTAGGCACGAGGTAGGCAAGCAGAGTGGTATAGAAGAGTTGGAGGTAAGTGAGTAACGGGTAGGCATGTGGGTGTAGTATAGGAGGGTAGACGTGATTGGGTGAAAAAGTCAATTTTTCAAATTGTTTGGATAGATTTAAATGTACAAGAATTTATCAGATATATTTAGAGAAACATAAATTCCATATATATAAAAGACTCTCCTAAGCAAATAACGGATAGGCGTGTGGGTATAAGATAAACGTGATTGGGTGAAAAAAAATCAATTTTTTTAATTATTTAAATAAATTTTAAAATTTATAAGATATATTTTAAGAAACATAAATTTCATATATATTTGAGACTCTCTTAATTCAAAATCATAATTTATGATTTGAATTAAAATAAAAGAGAATACTTAAACTCATATATTTTTATATAAAAAATATATTAAAAATTTAATTTTTAATATCTTATATTAGGTATAGTATCATATGATATAACTTTGAAAAGTAAAATAACAAAATATTAATAAAATCTAATTGATATATCATTATTTTGAAAAATATTATAAATATCTTTGAAATTTTAAAATTTTTTATATACTTCTACTGTATTATTTTTTTTTTTTTAAAATATATCAATTCGTAACAATAATATGTATAGTATTATAAGATATATATCATATTGTATAATACGTTTATTATATCGTATTAATTTGATATACTTTATGATATGTATTATTTTCTATCTGTATTATAAAATATGTATCATGTATTATTGAATACTGCTAACTATGTTTTATTTATCTGAATTGACAAATATTTTATATTTGACATTTATAGCTCAATTGTTTCCAATTCAAATCTATTCGTTCGATAATTATAGTTTGAGAAAAAAGCCTATTTCAAGTTTGCGTTAGTTAAGACCCAATTTATTTGAATAAAAGCATATAATATGCAATTTATTGAATATTTTTGGCACTTATAGATGGCCAAATAACTATTTAACATTATGGTTTAATGAAACGATGATTATCACCAATTAAATTTAACAAACCTAATTTCTCACCCATTTGTTAAATTTGTTAAAAAACTCTACTATTATAAAAATATTGAAAATCCAAAAAAAATCTTCTAATTAAATAATTTGTGCCCCCAAAAGTTTATTAAATAATTGGTTTATTCATAGTTTATATTAATTTCAATTAAAACTAAAATAAATTGTTAGTAAAGGTATAGGTAAGAGTTTTAATGATATATAATCATATGTTTGAGGTATATTTTAATTTTTCTAAATTTAGGGGTGATAATGAAATTTTTTAGGGATTTTTAGAAATTCTAAAAATGTTTGATGTTGTTTTTGAAATTTAAAAATTTTAATATGTTTTTCAATAGTTTCAAAAATTACAATTCATTCTCAAAGAAATTAATATAATGTAACAAATTAAAGACTTAAATATTATATTAAAATTATTATGATTATAAATATATTTTAAAATATATGAGCGAAATAAAATAAAAATGTCTAAAACAAGATAGAAGAAATGTCTGGCAATTTGAACTCTTACAAGTTTTGAAAAATGACACCTTTACCCCATTTGCAGTCCATATTATAACATTTGGATAAAATAATATAAATACCTATTAACCATTTAAATTAATAGTTGATTTTGACAAATTGACGGGAAATTGATTTTTTTTAAATTTAAAAAATAAAAATATATTAGTTCATCAAACGTTGGGTGGGTAATAGTCCTTTGGCCTTTAAGATATTATAGGTAGAGTGAATAGGCAAAGTGAATACAAAAAGGGTAGACATTGGTTACACTTTCACATTATTGGAAAGAAAATGGATGGTTGGAAGACTTGTAAATGAAGTAGGATCCATCCAATACCTAATTTGAGACCTTGAAATTTAAGAAAATATATATTTTTTTATCTTGATTTCATTGGGTAAAACTATTTTTATTTATTATTTAAATTGCAATTAAAACAAACATTCACATCGAGTAGTTGAGTGTAATATATATATCAAGTAGCACTATATATATAAATAATAAATTTAAATTTAAATTTAAATAATGATATATCACTATATAATTAAATATTATTTTATTTTAATAAAATTATACATATATAATTTGAATACACAGATAACATATCAATTATATACTCAAATTATATATAAAAATATATATACATAATATTATTATTTTTATTTAAAATTATTTAATTATATAATAATATATTATTGTTTATATTCATTATTTAAAATTAAAGATAGAAAAAGATGAGTAATGTTTGGGCCTAAAACCCAAAAATGAAGTAAAGTAGTTGAATTAAAATAAAAGGGATAATGTCACCATTAGCTGTTGCTTAGTAATAATCTCAAGTTCAAACTTGGTTGGAAAATGTGTTGACTTTTGCATATTCATGGCCTAGAAAGAAAAAGATGACCAATATTTGGGCTTAAACGAAAAGCGAAACAAAGTAGTTGCATTAAAATAAAAGGGAAAATGCAACCATTGGTTGTTGCTTAACAATCATCTCAAGTTCAAACTTGGTTTAGGAATAATTTGCTTCCAAATTTACTTGTCCAAATTGCCAAACAATCATTTCATAACGTATCGTTTGCTTATCTAAATTATATATAAAAATATATATACATATAATATTACTCATTGTGATATATTTAGACAAATCTTACATCGATAAAATACGAAAAAAATATTAAATTTGTGTATATATCTCTACGTCACTAAGAGATGATAAAACGGTATTAATTAAATAACTTGTAAACTCTATAAATTATCAAAACGAATTTTAAATTATAAAACCCAAAAATAAAACTATAATAAATTAGATTATTGGCCCAAAAATATTACAATCATCGACAGAGTGAGTTTCGGAACAGAAGACTTTGATAATGGTATCAATTTTGAGTCTTTATTTTATTAGTTGCAAATCCAATAGCAGGTGGTTTAGGTGCTTCTGGGTTTCCTTCTGATGGACCACAATTCACAGTGCCATTGGTGATGCTTTAAAATATGGTGAGTGCTTAACAACCAATTAAAAAGAGAAAGATAGTCCACAACTACCTATTCTTATAAAACTGCACTTATTTATCACACTGTTTACTTATGGACATATGATTAATATTATATTAATTAAATAAATAACCATAATTGTAATACAACCCTGTGTTCAATGTAGTTAATAACTGATTAACTGGGTAATAAATAATAATTATAATAAACAGAAAGTAACCCCCCTCCAAGTTAATTCACCAGCCCAGCCAAACGCGTTAACTGCCGCGTGAACGAGGCCAAAGTACTATGCTCCACCCAACTTTTAGTATATTCACAAAATATACCTATGATATTTCAAAAACTCAAATGTCTACCTACGAATTAATTTTTATTAGAATTTTTTATTATAGATAAGGATAAAATGATTTTATTATTAAATCTTAAAATCATAAAAGTTAATATTATTTTTTCTTATATTTTAAAAACTAACAATTTTACTCCTACTTAAAGTTTGAAAAACTAATATTTTATCCTTAGGGTTTGTTTCCCTTTTTAGGCCATTATCATTTTAACTAATGACTGACACTTTCTATCCATCTTTTAGATTCTGTTAAGAAGAACGACCCTCAACTATCATGAAGAATGATGAAACATCATTTTTCGTTGTCTAGACAATGTGAGAAAGGACGATGAAACATTGTCTTTTGTTGCGTCTTTTAAATCTGGATGACAAAAGGTCTTTTTTTGTCAAAAAAGATCGGTGAAACTAAGGGGATTGTTTAAATAACAATTGAGGGGGATTTTCATGGATATGAGAACATAGATTTAAATTCTTTGTGACAACATTTTAAAACCGAATTCTTGACTGATTTTTGGTTTGACATATTTGTCTTTAATGAAGACGAATGTTTGACTAACTCGTTAAGATTGTGTCGCGAAGGGACCTTAACAGCAGAGAAAGGGAGGTCACAACCAAATTCTGATCGCCGGAGAAAATAGGTTGAAAATGAAACTCTAAAGGAGAAAATATAACTTTTCAAAGTTTAATTCTAAGAAAAATTATTAATTTTCTAAACTAAAAAAAAGAAATGAGATAAAATTTTATTATTTTTAATATATTATAATACTTAACGATTTTACCCCTAAAACTAACTAATTTTGTTAATTTTAAATGTCTATAAATAAAAGTTTTGGTTTTCAATACTTAATGGGTATCAATTTAGAGTTTCAACAAACTTTGAATAAAACTTTTTTAAAAATCATATCCTACAATACGATATAATATATGATATATAATATAAAAAAATTAATTTTTAATACACGTTAACGGAGTATGTGCTGCACCACAACTGATTATTTATTTTAGAACATAAATATATTGTTTCAGTATTCAGAACAATCTTTGTTTCATCTTGCCATAAAATGGTAGAAATGCATGCCATCTACTACTTTGGCCGCCAGCGAGATGGTTAGAAGGGTAAAATTGTCAAGCGAAACTGCTAAGGGTAATATAGTAATTATTGTTTCTGCACCAGCCTGTTAAATTTTGGGAGGAAAAATGTAATTTGCGTATTAACCAGCGGAAAAGTGTTTTTAAACCAAACCGTGGAAAATGTAATTCAAAGTCTTCCCTGTCCAAAAACACAGCAGTTTCAGGGTCCTCTGCTCACCCTCACCTTCAACCTCAACCTAAAGGGCTAACGTCCCTTTCTTCTTTCGTCACTGTAGCAAAGCAGATAGTTGCTAATCAACCAAAAACAGCAATCAATCACCAACTCTTATTCGTTTTATTCTTAATTCTCAAGTAATCTTTTGATTAAACTGCACTTTACCCATAACCAACTTACTCACCAAATCAAATACCTGTCCTCTCAGTTGAGTTCTTTCTCTCTCTATTCCCACCAACCTAAACATGAAGCTCTCCGCCTTGCATCAGAGCTACTTGAATCGCCGGACCAATAGCTTTAGAGGATCAGCACCGTTGGATTCCTCATCCGACACTGCCATCAAGTCGCCGGCCGCCGTTTTCTGGCTCCTCCTTCATGGTCTCTGCTGTTTAATCAGTTTGGTTCTCGGTTACCGTTTTTCTCGCTTGGTGTTTTTTTTCCTATTTTCAACTTCTGCAACTACAACCAATTTCTACACCGCGCCGTTTCGAAACGCGGCTACTGACCTCGCGACCACTGTTCTGTCTTCGAATCCGACGGTCACTAATAATGTTGAAGTTCCAGTTGTGAACAAAACGACGCCGAGCTCGAACTCGAGAGTGGTGGTGGGTCGGCATGGGATCCTGATCCGGCCGTGGCCCCACCCTAACCCGACGGAGGTGATGAAAGCGCATAGATTAATCGAGAGAGTGCAGAAAGAGCAGAGAGCTCATTTTGGTGTGAAAAATCCGAGAACGGTGATTGCTGTGACTCCTACTTATGTAAGGACGTTCCAAACGCTTCACTTGACTGGTGTGATGCACTCGCTTATGCTGGTGCCGTACGATCTGGTGTGGATCGTGGTGGAGGCAGGTGGAGTGACCAACGAAACGGCGTCGTTGATTTCCAAGTCTCAATTAAGGACCATCCATGTTGGGATTAAGCAAAGAATGTCTAATTCGTGGCAGGAAAGGCATAAATTGGAGGCCAAAATGAGGCTCCGCGCTTTGAGGTCAGTTCTTGGTCATTTTTGCTTCACAAATTTGCTTTGATTCTTGTTAAGTCTTCGCTAGTGTCAAATTTAATTATTTGTTAAAATAAAACTCAATTGAGTGCAAAGAATTAGTTAACGTCTACATTTTATGCCTTTTTTGTCAAGTATAAGCTGTAATTAATAAATGAAAGTGGATTCTAGCAAATGGAAATGCATTCTGATTGATTTAATTAAGAAGATTTGTTTCAATATTACGATATTTAGTTTGTTTTCTTTTGACGTAGGCAGGGTATTTAGGAGATTATTAGGATGTGAATTAATTTAGTAGGTCTATGATGGAACAGAGTTGTGAGAGAAGAGAAGCTGGATGGGATTGTGATGTTTGCGGATGATAGTAATATGCACAGTATGGAGCTGTTCGATGAAATTCAAAATGTGAAATGGTTTGGTGCTGTCTCGGTTGGAATTCTTGTTCATTCAGAAGATCCAGATGAGCCATCATTAGTGCTGAAGGAGAAAGAGGATGGTGCAGAGAGCTCACCAGTGCCTGTTCAAGGACCAGCTTGTAACTCATCCAATAAGTTGGTTGGTTGGCACACTTTTAATTCCTTGCCATATGCTGGGAAGGCTGCAACTTACATTGATGATAGGGCAACTGTGATTCCCAGGAAGCTGGAATGGGCTGGGTTTGTTTTGAGTTCCAGGTTACTTTGGAAGGAAACCGATGATAAGCCAGAGTGGGTGAATGATCTGGATTTACTGGATGGGGTTGAGGATATAGAGAGTCCACTGTCTCTGTTGAAGGACCATTCCATGGTGGAGCCACTTGGAAGCTGTGGGCGCCAAGTTTTACTTTGGTGGCTACGTGTTGAAGCTCGTGCTGATAGCAAGTTCCCTCCAGGGTGAGTCCTTAATCTTTTGCTCTTGCTATTGTATGTTTTTCCCAATGATTCTAATAGAAATAAGCAATTACTATACATATTTTTCAATAATAAGTATTCTAACTGGAGCGGTCTATGCTTAGTAGTGCAAAATCCTTTTAGATGTCCAGTGTTTGTTTTCTTTGGTCTTTCATGTCCAAGTCTACTAGTAAGTTGAAATACATGACACAAAACCAGACTATTCATTCAGCAAAAGATTATTTTTTTGCTTAATTATGGTTAACATTATTTTTTTTTCTGGAGTCTTATCTTCATTCTGAAGCTAATTTGAAAAGTCATTATTTTTCTTGCGTTAATCTAATGATTAATTTGCATTTTGTACAGATGGATAATCGACCCACCATTGGAGATTACTGTCCCAGCAAAACACACACCATGGCCAGATGCCCCTCCTGAACTCCCATCTACAGAAAAGTTAGTGACGAGCATGCAGGAGCAGACAGTGAAGCATTCTGCAAAAACTCGAACACCCAGATCAAAACGCAGTTCTCGAAGTAAGAGAAAGCGTGAACCAAAAGTGATAGACCCACAGGTTTCTTCAAGGCATTCTGAACAAAAAACTGAAAAGTAGCCTTGTGGTGTGAATTTAGAGTACTGCTATAGCCTAAAGCACCAAGAAATTTATTTCCTGAGAGGGACATACAGAGGTTCATGCTGAATTGGGGGATACAGAAGACTAGGCAAATCTTGCAGCTGGCTGTTGGATACATCGTCTTGTGGTTTGAGGGTTACTCCTAAGCATCACATATTTTTTCTTTCTTTCTTTCCTCCTTTCTGTTTTTTTTTTTTTTTAAATGGAAGAGCAATTCAACTAAGACCTGCCACATTGTTAACCTTGCAGGAAAGCTTGTTTCTGACGTGCTTAAAATTTTATACATAATCTTTTGATAGGAATCATGGTGGTGTTCAATTGTTGAATTTAGTAAAAATGATACCAGTTGTAATAAATTTTATTTCATTCATTGCTAAAAGAAAATATAAAATTATTCCTTGCACTTTGTGACTTGTGAGGAGCCATAGAAGGGTTGGATTTGACCCGAACTGAGTTTGGCTTTGCCTCAAAGTTGTCTAAGCTTAGATCATTTGAGGGAAGTCAAACTTGAGTTTTGTTCAAATCGAGTTTTGAACTCAGTTTGATATTAGAATCAAGTAAAAAATGATTAAAATGATGTCAGTTTAATGAGTGTTGATCAAAATGATATTATTTTAGTTAATTTGTATTAAAAGTTTTTCAAATTCGTGAGTTTGGTGAGTCGAACATTTTTAAAACTTAAGTTCGAACTTGAGTTTGATTAAGTCAAGTTCATTTAAATCAAACTCATTTTTAAATTTAAATAAATTTAATTCAAATCTAACTTGAACAACTAGCCCCAAGTCTTTCCCTAAAATTGGGGATACTTTAACCTCCAGTTGCACATGGTTTAAAGTATCTATTGAATCCAATCCACCCATGGGAAGCATGTGGAGGCTGAGTGAGATGTCAGTTTCCTTCAAGAAGTTGCCATTTATATTCTCGGCCATCCTCAGCCCATAACAAGCGTTGAAAATAAAATTATTATATGCAGAAGATATCTAAGAACACGCCTCCTAATTGTTTGTCTTTGTCATCAATGGAAGGCGTATACAAATTGATTAGGTTCTTGCGAAATCTGTGGAACTGGGCGGTCACATCAAGAGTAGTTTAGAGAGGTTAGCCTTGTGACTGTTAGTTGGTTCTAACATTCAAAGCTAAGAATTGAGGCTGAGGCTGAGGCTGAAGAAATAGGCAACTTGTTCTGAGATTGGCCAATTCTCACAGCCTCAGATAAGGAGGGAGATTCCCTAGGATCACATTAAATAATATTCATCACCCTATCTCTTCACCATCTTCTTTTACTTCCAATAATTCTATCTTATTCATCAGTTTATGCTTTGTATCTAAATCCTCAGCTCAATTGGCCTGCCCATACTAGTGTTTTCTATCCCTTTCCACAACGCAGATTTTCAGACTTCAAGAAATGATATAGAGAAAACTCATCAATAACTTATCCAATTTGATTCTCCAACTCAATCCTTAATCTCTTAAGTTGGTGATCTAGTATTGAATTGTTTATGTAGCGCACATGATACCCATTAATTTTGTTTTTATAATGAAAAACCCTATTCGAATCAAATTATTTATTCAGAATTGAATCAATCACATTAAATAAGTTAAACTCTGATTCAATAATTGATCTCATAATTATAACACTGGGTATTTCAAATGTCTCGCTTTGATATAACCCTATAGATCTCTAACCTAAACCTTTTTCTTTGCAAATTTCACATTTTTAATCATTCAAGGTACCAAGGGGGCATGATACCCGTTCATTTTGCAGCTGGCAATTGAGAATAGCTACTTGCAGCTGTAGGGAAACTCAAAATTCTAAATTTAGCAAACAAATATTCATCTCTTTACCATGATAATAGTTGCACTGAATTAGAGGCAGAGGTCCAAAGCCAATCAATTTCTGTGCCCAATAGTGGAATATTGTACACCAATTCATCCATCAAATTTTCTCAGAGAGGCACATGCATTTCTGAATAAAGCCATCACCGTTTGTTAAATTCGATCAATTTTATTTTATTTTTTTATAACGGGTTGATGACTTTTAATTTGATTGGTTAATTTGATGCAATATATTAAAAAATAGATTATGGGTAAATTTTTTTGATACAAAATTTATTTCATTAAATAATATTAGGATTCACATAAAAATAATCTAATACGATTCGAATTAATTTTATCAACAACAATTAAAATTTTTACAAATTGTATATAGTTATATATGTATATAATTATAATTATTCATATTATTTTTTATTTTTATTTAAATATTTTATATTACTATTAAATAGTAAAAATGTGATTTTGTTAGTAAGATTATTAATATATTTTAAAAATCTTAATATATAATTTTTAAATCTTTTATAAATAAGACAAAATATTATATTATATGTTTTATTAACAGTAAATTAAGATAATTTATTAAAGAAATTAAAATAATTTATTAAAGAAATTAAAATAATAAAAATATTTTAGAGAATGAAAATAATAAATAATTTTTAATGAATTTAAATCAAATTAGATGAACTTAAATAATTTAAAATTAAAAAATTTTGATACAAATTTAATTTAAATCAAATTAAAAGTAAAATTTTGAATTGTTGTAATATGAATATAATCCGATAATAAAAACTGTCACAGCCGAACAATCCTATTTGGACCTAAAAAATAAATAAAAAAATATTTTACCTTTTTTCATATTTTAATTTCTGCAACTTTTTTGATCTGGCGGGCGGTAGCACGCAGTTCGAGTTTGACTAGTGGGTGCAAACCCCAAGCTCTAAGGAACCCAAAAAGTCATCACACGTGGCAAAACCCCATTTGTTCAAATCCTGAAACTATGACTTTTCTGTAACCTTCCATTCCTCATAATTGACTAAGTTTTGCAATTGCCCCCCAATCGAACCCTGTTGTTCTTTGTATTTACGCAGCCTCAATTTTGTTACCCTTCATCTTACTGTATCCAGACCTCTTGTTTTATATTATTCATAAAATAAAATCAAAGATAAAAAAGATATATTTGATCTGAAAAATTTTATTATTTTTGTGTGGTTCTAAATATCTTTATCACTGTTCTATAATATATTTAATAATATTATATTATTTATATATATAAATATATACATTATGGATATATTATTATAAATTAAATATTATTTTATTATTAATTTAAATTTATTTAATTATATCGTAATATATTTATATATCAAAAAAAATATAATTTATTTTATGTAATATAATAAAATTATATATACTCATTTTGAATACATAAATAAATATATATTTATATTTATCATCGATAAATTTGAATTAAAAGTAAAATAATACTCAATCATATGATAATATATATAAATATATTATCATTTATATACGTAAAATAACTATATATAATGTTACTTATATATAATATAGATAAAAGATTATACATGTGTTAAAATATATTAAATTAATATAATATAATATGATATATATTATTTATATAAATTAATAATTTTTTAAAAATATTAAGATATTATAAAAGTGTATATAATAAATTTTAAACTTTTAAAAATATTTATAATATTTTTAAAATAATATTGTTTAATTAAAATTGTTATTTATTTTATATTTTAAAAAATATATTCAAAATGAAATTAGTTTATCTGTATTTTACTTCCTGGTTTTAAATTCTTAGCTTTTTCTACATTTTACTTTCAACCATTCACCAAATTCTTGATTATTAAATCATTTATTTTTCTTTATAAACTCATCGAACTTCCTCCCCCTCTTCATTCCCTCATCTCTGTGTTAAATCCCAAATGGCTCTTAACAGCTCTTCTCCAAGTATATCAACCATGCTTCTTGCTATCTCCAGTCTCCTCTTCCTCTTCCTCTTCTTCACCTTCACATCCGCCGCAGACATGTCCATCATCACCTACGACAGCAAGCACGAGCAGTCAAACTGGAGAAGCGACGAGGAGGTGATGAGCATCTATCAGTCATGGCTGGTCAAGCACGGAAAAGCTGACAACGGAATAGGGGAGAACGAGAGGCGGTTTCAGACTTTCAAAGATAACTTGAGATTCATCGATGAACACAACTCTCAGGACCGCCCGTACAAGGTGGGGTTGAACAAGTTTGCCGATTTGACAAATGAAGAATACCGATCGATTTATTTGGGTACCAGGAGTGATGCTAAGCGGAGAGTCATGAAGGCTAAAGTCGCCAGTCAAAGGTACGCTTATAAGGCCAGTGAAACCTTGCCGGAATCTGTAGATTGGACAGAGCAGGGCGCAGTTAACCCCATCAAAGATCAAGGAAGTTGTGGTATATATATTCTTCCCTTTCTCAACAAGTTATTTATTTTCTCATTTCTATCTCTTTTCCACAAATAGAATTTTTTAGCTCCAATAAATAAGAACTTAGAAGATAGGTAGGAAAAGAGATGAATCGAAAAGGAAATGGTCGGGAAGACTATTTATCAACGATATATTTATCCTCATCCTATCTCGATCACCGATATTTTAGTTATTCTTATCTTCATCTACGTTTTTATTGAAAAATCTCCTCCTCTTTCAAAGAAAACCGGTTGAAAAACCCAATTGGAGACTGAAATTGCCATTTATGGATGATGGATACCAATCTAAATTATTGAACAAATTTGTGTTAGTATCCTAAAATAATAGATTTAGCTTATAACAGTGGAACTTTTAAATCTACTTTTGTTTGACTTTTCCAGGCCGAATGGTAGTTAATACTAGAATTGCAGTTTTAGACTGTCAGTTGGAAAACACGTGGGTTTTTATTCCAACTTTCTTACAGCTCACCAGGCGAAAGACTTTTAATTTATGATGAATACCATCGATGCCCTTCATGTTTGTTGAATTAAATACGGTCCATAATTTTGGGGTATTTTACGACTCCCCCCTGATCCTATTGTCAAATTTTCAAATTTGAGGGGTGCCGAATTAAGGGTAGATATAAACTAAGCCAAGTCCAAACACCTCGTAATTCGAATTTTGATTTGAATAAAAAATATCTCGACTTGAGTTCATTGAACTTAAATCAAGAATGGTTCAAGTTTGACTTGAATTTATAGTTTGAATCCTTAACTCGGATATGTAACTTAAATTCATAATTTAAGTTCATGAATTATTAACAAAATGATGTCATTTAACAATTATTTAACATAATTCAAATCGAGTCATAAATGAAGTTCAAACCAAATCGAATCCTCTACTTGTAATTCAAACTGAATTAAACTTTATCTAACCGAGTTTGACTCAGTTTCAAAATGAGTTTTGAATCTCTTAATTTGAACTTAGTTCAAATTTAAAGTAAATGGATTTAAACCGAACTAAACTAAATCGAGTTAACTCGGTTCGGGTCTAGCCCTATGCCAAATTGATTTAAGCCTTAAATTTGTTAACATTTTGATTGTAATGTTTGAGCAGGAAGTTGCTGGGCATTTTCAACCGTAGCAGCAGTAGAAGGAATAAACAAGATAGTGACTGGGGAGTTAATCTCTCTATCAGAGCAAGAACTTGTAGACTGTGACAAAGATTACAACGCAGGCTGCAATGGAGGTCTCATGGACTACGCCTTCCAGTTTATCATCGACAATGGTGGCATGGACACTGAACAAGACTATCCTTACCTTGGCGTCGACACCAAATGCGACCTTGTTCGGGTTTGTGGTCTACATCTGCTTTCACTAAAATCTTATCTACTATTTTCACTTTCTCTTGTTGTTATTAATCTTCAATGAATTCTCCATTCTTGCAGAAGAATGCTAAGGTTGTTAGCATTGATGGCTACGAGGATGTGCTTCCTTTCGACGAGAAATCCTTGAAAAAGGCTGTGGCACATCAACCTGTCAGTGTTGCCATTGAAGCTAGTGGCTTGGCTTTCCAACTCTACGACTCTGTAAGCTAACAAACATTTTCTTTTCTTTTTCTATGAAAGAATTCCTCAAATGGGAAATGCAATTGAGTCATTCATTCCCTTTTGATTTGAACAGGGGGTGTTCACCGGAGAGTGTGGGACGGCGCTAGACCACGGCGTTGTGGCAGTCGGATACGGCACAGAGAATGGTACAGATTACTGGCTTGTGAGGAATTCATGGGGAACCACCTGGGGTGAAAGTGGATACATAAAATTGCAGCGTAATGCGGTGGAAAGTTTTGCCGGTAAGTGTGGCATTGCCATGGAGGCTTCTTATCCTGTCAAAAATAGCCCAAATCCTGCTAAGGCTTACTGGGCTGATGAAATCACTGAGGGAAAGATCAACAGTGCTTGAAAATCTGTGGCTGATATAAGAGACAAAGTGATGAAAATTGCAAATAATAATTAGCTGCTTAATTTAATAGTGTCCTTTCGGTTGATTGTGATTTATGCCCTGTATTCCTTCTTGGTCTAAGTTTAGCTGAGGAGTAGAGCAGGCCATTGATGTTATCTGGTAATGCTTGTTGTACATAGCTCTCAATTGTCAACGCCACCTAAAGACTTTGTATTATTATGATAAACTGATTCAATGTCATTTCCTTTCAAATTTGATAATCAGTTTATGTTGTGATTTCTTTCTTTCTTTTTTTTTTAATTTTTATTTTCATTATGCTGTTGCTACTGATGGTTAGCCTGGGAATCAGCCCAGAAAGATTGGTTGGATGTAATAAAAGAAGGTTAAGATAAAGGTGGTCTTCAATGTATTGCCTCTTGCACTCAGGGCCTCAACCTGTACCCCTAAAAGCTTGGATCCAACAATGGTCGCATGTGAATCGTGTCGCAGATAAAAGGAGGCAACAACTGATACATTGCAATACCGAACTGCGAAAATCTGGTGGCAAATTCAGGAAAAGTAAGACTGATGGCTTCTGGGACATAAAATTCAAGAATGGGAATCTAGGCATTCCCAGGCTTTTCATTCATGATGGTACAAAGTCGCTTTTCCTCAGTCTCATTGCATTTTAGCAGTGCCACCTTGATTGCAGCAATGACATTACATCTTATGTTATCTTCGTAGACAATTTAATCAACTCCCCTGAGGATGTAGGATACCTACACTCACAAGGTAGCAATGGTGAAGTTGCAGATCTCTTCAACCTGCCTCTGTCAAGAGGTAGCTTTGATATCAATGACAGCAATCTTTCCGAAAGGGAAGATGTAAAGCAATATTACAACATTGCTGCCACAGATAGCATAGTATTACATTTTGAAATAAAACAAGCTTTTACAACCTTTATGTCAATTGTAACGAACTTGCTAATTCTGTATTGTCGATAATTGGGCATATAAACATCCTACACCTACAACTTGAGAGAAGTTTGGTGTTTATATTGGGTAAAACATACATAAAGGCAAAAATGGCAGTTTAAACTGAAAAGATGTAGAATTTCAAATTAAATTTAAACAATACTCATTTGCTCTTCTAGATCACCATTCCCTTCTCTAAAGCACAAGTTACTGGGTCATTGTCAAAGCAACTACAAAAGTGGCATGTACCTTCTATACAAGGGTTCTTTATGGGGGAAAAAAAAAACTAGCAACAGCTTGAATTCCCTACTCTAAAATTTTCTACCAGGGCATTTGAAAGGTTGCTCGGCAAAAATCTGCTTCTTGATTATGACCACCACATCCTTTAAGTGCTCCTGCTGTCAACTAGAGAATGAAAAAATGGATAACAGTAATAATAATAATATATAATAAATAATAATAAATTAAGCCACCAATGTGCAGGCTTCAAGAGGCGCATATATGGTTGCCGCTACTTGACGACCTTAGTCCTCAGGAAGGCTAATGGAGTCACTTGGGGATGCCCTCTTTCCATATTGCTATTGAAAAAAATAACAAAACAAACCTTAATTAAAAAGTGAAAATGTATTTAACTAATAAATACCACGGAAACATACAAAAAATTATAGTAGTAATCGGAATGCAGGATTACTTTTGGAATACCTGTTTTCCGAAAGAGAATGGAACATATTTGTACTTGATCATGTGCATGATTTGTTTCCGCATAGTGAGAGTGAATAGCATCACCCAGTAGAAAAGGAGTATAGGCCAAAAGACAGGCACATCAAACACACTAAAGAATGTCATCACAAAACCAATGCAGAAGGACCTTGTAATACAGTACCTTAAAGGAGAAAACCCGAGATATTTCAATAGTATATTCAACCAGCAAAAGAACTAGTGTAGAACAGTTCGTAAATATAAATCAAATAAACGTTTCATTTGTAGAAAAGCAATAAATCAAGGATAAAGGCTTCCCCCATAAATAAGTAAACTCATGTAAAAAAAGTACTCTAAATCATCTCCCTCTGAGCAGAATCATACTGAATATTGATTCAGACCAAAAAAATTTTATCGTAAAACATTATTCTTTATGCAAAAGCCAGCCCAACATTTGCATAACTAGTCCAAACTACCTTGCAACACACAAATGGAAGTAAACACTCAAATCATTGATTCCTTGACCAAGTCATGTACTGTCTCCACAGCCAACTCTGCCACATATGAATCCAGTCAGATACCTTATCTCAAAATCAATTAATGTATCATAATTTCTAGCCTCAATAAGCTATGTAATCACAACGTTTGTTACTAATCAATATTTTACAGTAGGCATATGATTTAAAGAAACCCCCTTATACAGAAAACTATCACTTGGAAATTCACACATATTTCACCTATTAAATAACTCAACAAGCAAAATTTTTAAGCATCCACACGAGACTTTTCTAGTAGTATAGAATTTTCAAAACACCAGCCAGGATCCCTTTATTTGTTGGTGTCTGGCCTAAATATAAACTAACAGATGGCTTCTTCCCCGTTTGATATATATATATAAAAGCATCTGCTTCCCACAAATAAAAAATTAAAAGCAAAAAGCATATTGATTTGAAATCCGGAATCCTTACCAACGTAAAATCTATAAATAAATCTTAAGAAATGCATTTGATTGGAGTGCTTTCAAAAGTAGTTTTCAAAAACACTATTTCAAAATTCAGATAGAAATCTGAAACCAACGAGAAACTGATTCCTAGATTGCGTCCAAGACTCACAAATTATAATCTACTTTCCCAAAACTTGTTTTCGAATAACTAACTAAACCTTCGTTAGTTTCTCCACAACTGTTAAGTAATCCAAGAAAAACTTCAACTCATCAAGAACATGCAGCTGCTTCTCTATGATCAGGAAATAATTACGCCTGTGTCATTAATAATAACATCCGCACTTCAAACAATCATCAATTCCAATTCAATACTTGGCTTCATTATACCAGATTATTCCAGTAAAAGCAAGAAACCCTAGACTTCGAAATGCAAAAAGTCAAACGTACCAGAACTTGAACTCGGGCAGGCGGCGAACAAAGGGCCTGAACTCGTCGGATTCGCGGGTTGGAAGAGTGGGTCCAAGCCCGTCGCTCATCTCGGGATCGATCTGCGGCGAGAGAAAGCCCATTAATAGATTGAGCATGTAGATGCCGAGGCCGTAGGTGATGATGTAGAAGCCTTGAACAAGGTACACGCGTAGGGCATAGATGAAGACCACAGCTAGGCAGGCCAACCAACGGTAGAGGATATGCGGGACCGCCTTGTCCAATAAGTGTTGGTACCGCTGCGATACATTGAATCTCCATCGAGATATAACCGCCATTGGAGATGATGAGAGATGATCGTCAGCGGCGACGGGACCAGCGGCCGATACGGATTCCATTGGGGCACACCGGTTGAGAGTTATTTAGATTTAGATTTATTTATTTTTATAATTATTCTTTTGCGCACGTATACTCTTTAGATTTATAAAAGAAATGTGGAGACGGTACTGAAGACCTAATGATTTCCAAGACATCGCCAATTCTTGGATGAAATTAGGGCTGCGCTTGAACCGAGCCTGTTTGAGCTTGGTTCGAATGAGTTTGAAACGAAGTCCTATACAAGTTCGGTTGAGCTGGAATTATTCATCAAATTTTTTAATTAAAAATTTTGATACAAAATGATGTCGTTTTGATCAATACGTATTAAAACGATGTCGTTTTAATAACGAAAAATGAGTCAAACCAAATTCAAACTGAATTTAAACTTGGTTTTTACGAGTTCGACAAGTTCGAGCTCAGCTATATGTAAATTGAGCAGAACTCAAACTCAATTCAAATCCAACTGTAGATGAAATGATACATCCTCCTATAATTGAATATTCTTAAATTATAAATAAAGTTACACCTACCCAGATGATAATATATTAGTGTTTGTATATAAAATTTTGTATATTATTTATGTGTCTAATTTTATCGAACTCTAAATGACATTAATACATAAATAATGAGTATAAATTTATTTATAAATAATGATATGTTATTATATAATTGAATATTATTTTATTTTTAATTTATAATTAGATCATGACCGATTGTGTAATTTTGTCATACGTTCGACTATTGGTGAATTTTTTTGTTCTTCAAAACTAACGTACGGATGCATACAAACAAATACATTAACGTACACCGATTTAAAATCATGTAATTCTATGTCTATAAATGATTATGCATAACCCTAACACGATCGTGCATGACGTTCTCGAATTAGAATTTTCAGGGCTCAAGCCAGAATTTGCCTAGTACTTCGAATCATAGTTCATTCTCAAACATGCATAGGATAAAAAGCAAACAAAACAAGCCTCAATTAACCTACCTCAGTTTACTATCATTGCCAGATGCTGCGGGCCCTCACAATTTCTACTAACACAATCAGTATGATGATACCATCTCAAACCAATAATCACAGATCTAGATTTACATTAGCTAACCTACATCACAACACCATAGAATTCCCCAACGTATCATGAATTCATTAAGTACACAAGTTAAGCTTCATGTAAATATTTTTCCCTCAAACACAAATCAAGAATGCATGATGATCTTCGTTCTTTGTCCGTATTATCGAGTTATCATTACATTATTGATCTTTAAAGATGATCAAAACGACATATATGTGAAAGACGGAATAATAAGGATAAGAGAGATTTTAATATAGTTTGATTTGTTACTTGAAAACCTGCATTCACGTTTACGTTATTTAGCCCTACGAAAAATGTTTCAATAAAGTATATACAGTGATTACAAAAAGAATATTCTGAAGATGATATAGATTACTAGAAATCTCTATTTAGAGTGTTTGTGTTTTTCTGAGGGATTCCGTACCAATTCATGGATATATCTTGGAAGTTTTTATATGCATATGTCTCACAATGATCTTTTATGTTTATAGGACAAGAAGAGAGAATTATAATCTTATCCACTACAATGTAAATTCAAATTAAAAAATTAACTTCATATTTCATTTGTTAGATATAAAATAATTGACGAATAATTGACTGATCTAAATTTAGTAAAAAGTTATTTCTTTTCCATGTAAACACAAAATAAAGTTGAAAAGTAATTTGAAAGATCGTCTACCTTTAACCAAAGGATTCCTACTTGTATAATAAGCTATTAATTGATCGTTTTGTTACTTGTTGCTTCATCGGACGTCATTTTGTTAATTTTGTTAACGAGTAGTTTTACTCTGTAACAGTAACTAAACAAAGTTGGTGGTGCATGGTCTGACATGTTCAACAAATTTTACAAAGTTATATCGGTGTTAGCATAACTATTGGAGTGGGATTGAATCGGTAAGCCTTGACCCGACATCATTCTCTTGATTCAATTACGATTCAAAATGATCCAATAACTTAAACAATTCTTGAACTTCACCTAGAATGGTTACTGTTGCTTTGAACTTGTTAAAAATTTAAATAATTAAAAAATAATTTATATTTAAATCATCCTCCTACATCAACTTGGTTTTTCTTTTTTTAATTAAAGTGATCTTACTTAGTTCAAGCAATTGAGTGATGTGGATTAATATGAGCCTTAAAATTATATGTATTTATTTTTAATATATAAATGAATACTTATTTAGATATATTATTGTATAATAAGGAGATTTTGAATCAGAGATAAAGTGATATATAGTCGTATAATGACGTATAAATGTATTTTCAAAGTGAGTGGCATAATACTACTCTAATATGTTAAGACA
The DNA here is from genome assembly GCF_011075055.1 of Mangifera indica. Lineage (NCBI taxonomy): Eukaryota > Viridiplantae > Streptophyta > Magnoliopsida > Sapindales > Anacardiaceae > Mangifera > Mangifera indica. The sequence goes on from NC_058152.1 coordinate 3,012,448, forward strand.
TGCGTAAATACTAAAACTAATGTAGTGTTTACGTAAAAAGTAGTATTATATATGTAATTTTATGTATAAATAATAATGTGTTATTACGTGATTAAATAGTTAAAAATTAAAAATAAAATAATATATAATCATATTATAATATATTATTATTTATATATAAAATTATACGAATGAGTTTATTCTTAAGTAAACTGTACAATCAAGATTGCTTCATTTCAAAGTTTAAACTTACGTCTAACGACAATCAATAACTGATATGACAACGAATGGGCTTGGAAAGGCCCGGTTCATCTCATTCCGGATGCAGAATTTGCGGAAAGAAATTGATTTTGGCCGGTTTGAGCAGGTGATTGCATTTTGATTTGCGAGTCACGTACTTCTATGCAAGCTTTCTCCTTGACTTCCACATCCTGAAATGAGGCCGGCGCCAGCCACACTAAGCGTTACTCCAGGAAATCACAAGCAAATCTACTCACCTTCTATCCATCTCTGTTGAATTTTCTATTCATTTTCTGGTGAGTGATTTAATGTTTTGCCTTTGCCAATATCTGTCGACATTATGAATCCATGTATTTACCCTCAATTTTTGAACGATTTGATTACAGATCTCAGTCTGCTTACCTTTGTTGCGTGTAGGCAAATGCAATGTATATATTCATTTCCAATTTAAGTAGTTTATCGTTTCATAATATAATGTATTGAATGTTTATGTTATAAAGGAAAATAAACGTAAATTATTATTAACAGTTCAGATATTATATTTGAATTATCTTCTGGAAGAGAAATTAGTAGCTTGATTTATTCGATGTAGTAATTTTTTTATGAATGATATCTTCGTTTTCTGTATTTATTTGGTCTAGTTCAATGTCTTGATCAATATTAGTGTTTAGACCTATATTTTTGCAGCGACATGGATTCAGAATCTGCTGACTCAGTTTCCCAACATTCTGCTAAGGCTTCTGATGTCGAAGATTCTGCTAAAGTTTCTGAGGAAGCTGCTAAAAACGAACCTCCAGCAGAAGCTTCTAATGTCGAAGCTGCTCATGAAGTTTCTAATGTGGAAGCTACTCATGAAGCTTCTAATGTGGAAGCTCCTCATCAAGCTTCTAATGTTGAACCGGCTTACATCCGTGTTAATGAGCTTAACCCAAGTGCACAGGAATCTCAACCGTCTAATTTGTCTGCTGCTTCCAGCCTATCATTGAGGGCTAAATCTGTGAAACTTCCGCAGCCTATTCCACCACAAGAAAGCCCAGATTTGGGAAATGCAGGGATGTCGAAATTTGCACGTTTCACTAGTGAACTTGGATTGCGTTTAACCTCAATCACTCCTGTACAGGATAGGAGTGTTGAAGGCACCTCAACAACATCGCCAGCTAGTATGCTTGGTTCATTTACAAAAGGTCTACTTGACTCATCTAAGAATGCAGTCAAGGCTGTGCAGGTCAAGGCACGTCACATTGTATCTCAAAACAAACGAAGATATCAGGTTACTTATCTGTGCACCACTTCTGGTAGTTTACCACTTTTTAATTACATTGCAATAGTTGATTGTTGATCATATGACACAATATTATGAACTATATACAGGAAGGAGGATTTGATTTGGATATGACTTACATTACTGAAAATATAATTGCAATGGGGTTCCCTGCTGGTGATATAAGCTCAGGCTTTTTTGGATATTTTGAGGTGAACATATGTTCTGGTGATATTTTTTAGTTAAAAAAGATTTTATTAATCTTGTCACATTACAAATAAAAATTGCAATGCAGGGCTTCTATAGAAATCACATGGAAGAAGTCATCCGGTTTTTTGAAACTCATCACAAGGTACTCTATACGTGAAATTTTAAGACCTCAAATGTGGTATTGAGCACTGGGGAGGAATCTGAAACATTGAGACAGGGGGAGGGTGGACATTTTAGCTTGAATCAATAGAAATATATTTGAAATTTGGAGATCAATCGTTCGGCATTATATATATGTATATAGTATTTGGACATTCTGCTTAATATTTGAATACTTTGTCATAAAATTAGTGCTGTTTTATTTGATTTTATTTTTCTGGATAAAAGTTGGCTTAAGAAGAGGCAAGTGTTTAGTGCTCTTAACCTTTCAGTCCCCATTGTTCAGCTACTATACCACCACAAAAAAGATTGCTCAGCTTAAATAAAGCACAAGAACAAAGCGAAGGAGAAAATCGCCTTGCTGCTCTATCACCTATCATTGTGTTGGTTATATATATTTCTGGAGTTAGGTGAATGATATTGGATTCTTTTTCCATCAAAATAAATAATTTATGTTGGGATGCTTATTGCATGATTATTGCTTCCATTGATAAGCTGATATGTTCCTAAATACTGAATGAGTGCTTTCTCTCATTTCTTGGATGGACTAACTTTTTATAAATTCTCCTTTTACAGGTACAATCATCATAATAGAGCAAAAAAATATTAGCTCAACTTCCATGGTTATTTTGAGTTCTAAATTATTAACTACATTGTTTTTTTCTCATTGCTATATCATATGTGTAGTTTGTAGTGGCCTATTGCGGATGTCTTTACTTGCCATAATTTCACAATTGAAGTTTATGCTTGTTTGGCTTTTCAGCAAATCAACTATTTAAATCTAGTTCTATATTTTGCCAAGCTTGATCCACTCCCCGAATATTCTATCAATTCATTTTTTTGGAAAATCAGTGTCTAAAAAATCAACATTTTGTGTGCAGGGAAAATATAAGGTGTATAATCTTTGTTCTGAGAGATTGTATGATGCATCACTATTTGAGGGGAAGGTACTTTCTTCATGTTATTGCTTTCAAAATTATGGTGGGTTGTGGTTGAACATGAGATATTTTTCTATATCTATGTCTATTTAGAAGTTTGCATTGTCATGCCTAAGAAATTGTTAACAGACTGAGGTGTGTCTATATGAATAACTCATGTTATTGCTTCATGTCATTTGAGGGAGAGATTGTATGATGCATTGCTGTTTGAGAGGAAGGTAGTTTCTTTTTGTCATTGCTTTCAAATTATGTGGGTTCTGCTCAAATATGAGACACGTTCTTTATGAATGTATATATTTCGGTGGATTTGAAAAATTTAGAAGTTTGCCTTCTCATTCTTGTAATCGTTAGCAAAATTTATGTTCTATATGAATAACTCATGTTATAAGAACTGCACTAGGTTTGGTCTCATCAATTGGTGCTGATTTCTGGTTGCAATTTATAAATTGGCAATTGTATACGCTTCTTATTTGGGGTATGAATGTTAAAGGTTTGCTTTTAAATCTTTTATCTCTGTGCGAAGACTTGGAAGTTACTTTAAAAGGACTTCTTTCTTTGACATATAGTGTTTCAGTTTAAAATTTCTGAAAATAATATAACATGGCTAAGTTGCTGATGTCAGTTCTTGAAAATAACTTTAGCCCTTGTTAGAAATAGCTGCTTTGTTGTCACTGTGTGTTGAAGCAATGGTCCAAAATCTCTCTTGGCTTTTCAAAAATTGGAAAAAACTTGTGTTACAGATACATCTTGTTCTTTGAATCACACCTTTAGACTTTTACCACTGTATGCTTTCATCTTGAATGCACTATGGGCAAAGAAGAACAAATCATAGTTTTTAGTCATGTGGATGAGATTATAACATATAGCTAGCTATTCATAGTTTGAGATCTGTCACTATATATGTACAATATATTATTTGTCTACAGCAATATAGATTGAATTATAAGGTTACTTATTTTCTAGAAATCATTGTGAATTTCAAAGATCTGTGCGGCCCAAAAGAAGAGAGAAAATAGTATTAATTACATTATCTACCTCTTTGTGCTGCTGATTGTTTGGATATTATGACTGGTATAGATTGTGCAAGAAATTGACAAATCTAATACTGGATAACTTGTTCTTTATCAACTTATGCACAAAATAAATTTCCAGTTTCTTTTATAAATGGTTTGTTCGAATTTTTGCAGGTTGCATGCTTCCCTTTTGATGACCATAACTGCCCTCCTATTCAACTTATATCATCATTTTGTCAAAGCGCATACTCATGGTTGAAAGAAGACATTTTAAATGTGGTCGTTGTTCACTGTAAAGCTGGCATGGCTAGAACAGGATTAATGATTTGTAGCCTTCTTTTAGTCCTTAAGGTCAGGTTCTTTAAGCTCTTTGATTTTTGTGGTAAATTTTCCTTGTTTTTGTTTTTTCAGCCATTTTCATGATTGGATTATTACTATCTTTGCCTCTTGTGTGCAGTTCTTCCCAACAGCTGAGGAGGCCATTGATTATTACAACCAGAAAAGATGTGTAGATGGGAAAGCTCTAGTTCTCCCAAGTCAGATTGTCAGTCACTATTAATGAAATTATTTTACCTTCAGTGTCACTCGTTTTACATAATTTTGACCTTTTTTTTTTTTGGCTTCCCTCAGAGGTATGTCAAATACTTTGAACGGATCTTAACATATTTTAATGGAGAAATTCAGCCTGGGCGCAGGTACACCACTTATCTGGCTCTCAAAATACTTCATGTGGACCATTAAGAAGTTACTGAAATTATAATTGAATAATAGGTGCATGCTTAGAGGATTTCGGCTTCATCAATGCCCTTATTGGATTAGACCCTCTATTACAATCTCTAATCACAGTGGTATGCTATTTTACTCTGCTCGGCATGATAATTGTTTCGACAATCTTGTGATATTATGAACTATCATCTGCTCACTTTTGTGGTTACTAGAAGATTATATTATAGAATACTGTATACTGCTCCCTGTTCTGTTGTGTATGTAACTTAAACAAAATTATACTTGTTTCTTTACTGTATTTTGGATCTGGCACCCAATGCTTTCTTGGAGAGCAAAATACTATTGGAAATACCAATCTTATCAATAGAAATAGCTAAATTTGCAAGTTGTTGACCTGAGTTTCCCTTTGTTAAAAAAAAAAAAAAAGAGTCTCATTCTTTGATTAGCTGAAGTTTAGATTGAAAATTGGAGTACGATTTACTTCATGCATGAAGATTATTGCATTATGCCTTTCAGTTTTACTTTTTGCATTTCATGATTTTCTGAATGTGATATGGAACTATCTTTACATGGACACTTTCGTTCATCCACAGGAATTCTGTTCTCAACAAGAAAGCATTCAAAAACTAAGGATTTAATGGTAATTTTCTATACAAGTGCCATTTAAATTTTTGCACGAGTGCATAATTTTGACATCTGATTTCAGCCCATTACTTTGTTTTTACAGCCAGAAGATTTCTGGATTAAAGCACCAAAGAAAGGGATTGTGGTCTTTGCTTTGCCAGGGGAGCCTGGGCTGGCAGAATTGGTAGGGGATTTTAAAATTCAGTTTAACGACCGTCATGGAGACTTCTACTGGTTTGTAAATTGTCTCCTTTCATTGCGTTGTTGTATAATTAGTTGAATTATTAATGAAAAACTTGTTAGACGTTATACTAAAAGAATATAGATAATTCTCATTTTCTTTTCATGGATCAGTACACTGATCCTTCATTTCAGCTTGAATTTGTTTTTGTGTACGAGCAATTGTACTTTTTTATTAGTAATCTGCTTTCTGCGTATGTGTTATAGCATGTATTTTTTTCATTTGCTTGCAGTTGGTTAAATACAACAATGACTGAGAACAGAAAAATATTGGATGCGTCTGAATTCGATGGTTTTGACAAGGTAAATGTCAATATATCATCTAAGACTTGAATACTAAATGATGTAGTTCTTATAACTTGGATTATTTGGCTGCTGTTCGCAGAGAAACTTGCCTTCTCCTGGATTCCAGGTCGAGATCGTGATGATAGACTATGATGGTACTTTACCTTCAAGATCTAAACCCGATTCTTCCAGCAAGAGATCTGATGGTAGCTCAAGTTATGTTTCGGGTGCAACTAGTGGGGCTGCAATCAATTCCAATCAACATGAAGTGACTGGAAATGAAGACAACGACAATGTATTCTCGGACAGTGATGGAGAAGAGACTAGAGCTTCAAAGAACGGACGAGCTGGTGTTGGTTCTGGTTCTGGAGGGGAATCAGCAGCGTATGGAGGAGGATATAAAAGCAGGGCAGAGAGTGTATCGGAAGGAACTGGACAGTTGTCTCCGAACAGTAAGGAAACAAGTAAAGAAGCAAATGTTGATGGGAGTAAACAACCTGCATCACCGCAGATTCCACATATAGATTCTGTGGGGGCAAGTGATATCAAGGCAATAGCTGCTGATGCTTCAGTTTTCAGCTTTGGGGATGATGAAGATTATGAAAGTGAATGAAGCCTATATCTGTCTGAGAAACACTTGTAACATGCATAAGCTCCTCATTAACAAAATGATTTGATTTTTGGGGAATTTGTTCATTAAATTTATCACTTTTTTTTTCCTTTATGTTCACATAACAAGACACAAATTTCCATATGACTCTCTCTCCCCCACCTAGCATCGAAGGTATCATGGTTACTGAAATTCAAGCTTATGTGAAGGTTTTTTTTTCTCTCCATTGACATCTTTTGGCTTAGAGGAGTATTACATGTGCAAACAAATAATCTTTATTCATACAATTTGATATTGTAACATTTGATTAGCGTGATTTTTAAGTGAGAGAAAGTAGATAATTATATCACTCAAATCATATTAAGTGAAGCTCTGAAATTGACAATTTCTATATAAAGTTCAATAACAAAGCAAGCATGGAAAGACATTAACCTCATGCATTCACCCTTCGAATTCGTCGCCGGGGAATTCACACGAAAGGGAACAAGGAATTCTCAACAGGAAATGTCCTAAAGAAAGGGCGGTCAGCCAACTCCATTCACCTTGCAAATCATACCAGTATGGCCAGTCTGGTTGTGGTTCTTTGGATTGATTACAAATTCTTTGCCTTGTCGTTTGGCCCCCAATCAACGTTTTGAACCGCTACGCTATGTTTTCAATTGACCTCATTCGTTAACTCAAAACCAATTGAGAAAGTAATTCTTACAGCATAGCGCTCATCGAACGCTGCAGGTGAGATTCATCAATACAATATAGGAAATAGAGGGAATGGACACTCAGGTGGGCCAAAGACTACTCCTTCTAAGCTAAGTCCTAGCGCTTTCATTGTTGTGGAATAAGAAGCAGTTATCCACCCGGTAACTGGTACACAAGAATTACATCTCATCTCAGTTTATATAAATAAATTTATATAATTTACTTGTATATCTAACTATATTTGCAAAATTTTCATAAATTGTGTGTTGATTTCACCTATTTTTTATTATTGTTTTTCTTAAATAAAAAACTAATTCAAAAATTGAAAATAAATTATTTTTCTTTAATGGGATTTTCTGGAAATGTTAATATTGTTTAGACACAATTATGATACAATTTATTAGTATCCGACTAAATTTAAGAACTAAAATTACTCATAAAATTAATAAAACATCAATCAAATATTTTGTTTTAGAAGCTCACAAAACACAAATGTATTAAGGGAAAATAAAAATTGAAACAATGAAATTACAAGAATTTGAAGAGGTTCAAAAACTGCTTGGCAAAATAACAATGAGTCAAACCAGGAAAACGTAACTCATTTTTTACACCCAAAAAAGTATCCTCTCCTGCCTTCACTCATTTCTTCAACATCACTCCAAGCAATGAGAAATATCATAAATATATATCTCTGTTGGCCACATCACATCCACCAGCCTCTCCTCAATTCTAAATTTGACCCCAAAATTTTTAATCAATGGTATCATGCAGCAAATTAGTGGTGGCATGTTCACCTTCCTTTATTCTTTTTGTCCTTTTTCCTTTGTAATTTCTCTTCAAGGAGAGATATCATCTTATGCTGCTTTGAAATCTGGAAATCCTTTTCTATTAGTTCTTGCTTCAAACGTTCAATCTCTCTCAAGTGATCTTCGCATTGATTCGAGTTTGCCATTTTCCTCAATCTTTCAATCTCCTTTATGTGCTCTTTACACTTGCACTTGTCTAACCCTGACATTATCTCTTCATTTATCTGCTCAATTTTCCGTTTTTTGGATAGACCTGTGTTCTCCTCTCCTTCCAGAGCTCTCTTAACCAAAACCTCGCCAGGAAGAGCATCACATGCCATTTTACGAACATATATGCCCCGAGTCACACCTTTGCTGGTTTGGAATTTGACAAGTTTCTGCTGCCTCCCAGATGAATCCTAACAGAAAAAAGGGACAAGATTCAATGTAGCACAGCCAAAATAACTAGTGAATAGACTGAGCACTTTCACCCACGCATACAAACACACAAAGGAGAGCATTTCAGTGGACATCGAAGTCCACAATTCAAGGTGAGAATGCTACTTTGATTAAGTAGAATATTGTTTTATCTCTCACCGTTAATATGTTGTTGGACAGGAATATAAATGTTTCTTCATACAAGAAATTCCTAAAAGTGACAACCAGCCACAAACATAGAGTATTTCTACACGAAATACTTCATATTCAACATACCTTATCTAGGCTGCCTTCCACATTCTCAAATGCTTGACATGCTTCTTGTGGGCTACTAAATATGGCAACAGCAGCATACTTGTCTCCTTGTTGTCTCTTTGATGTCTGACAGGAAGTCACCAAATTAGAAACTTAACATGAATACATATTCGTAGTCAGTAAATTAATGCATGATTCAGCAAGGAGGCCAATTCATAGTATGAACAAATCTAATAACCTCCCTGTTGGTAGTTTCTAAACCGACTCGACACAACTAAATCTCACTCAGCTGCTAGGATTGGGTCAATTTACTCTCACACAAGAACAAGGCAAGATTATAACTAACATGTAATTGTTACTGAAGTTCTAAATCCTAGTTGTTCAAAAAAAAAAAAAATCCCCTTCAAGCACATGAATGAAGAGACATCATGATTTGAATCATCTAACTGGAATTACAATTAAAAAAATAAAAATAAAAATCACCTCTTATTGTTTGTTGAAGATAAATGTCACATTGCAATACTTGGTGTGTCATACTACACGCGCAAAGTTGGGATATAAACTTTGTATTCCAAACCATATGGCAGTTGAGTTAGCAAATGATCACTTATCCAATCATCTCATAATTAAAGAGATGTTGCCACATGGGTTGGGAAACTAATTTGGGATCCCAACTTCATATGTGTAGCAATATTATACTTAAAAACTGATATGCTGGTATCCCCTCTGACCAAAATTGATTGAATATAAAATTTCACTACTTGAATAACATGGGCCATTGAATGCATATAAAACTTAGTGATTAAAGGGCCATTAATATGAAATAAAATTTTAGCAAGTCAAGAATTTTCAAGTTCACGATGCAGAAAAGTGACACTAATTTTTTCCTCTCAAGTGCATTTCTAAGCTCTGGATGATTAGCATGTAGACTGTCCATTCCTTATTGCTGTGATGATGGTGCATTAACTCAAATTGATTAGCGAGATTATAAAATACAGTACTCAACCTTGACTTCAATTGTGAAGTCCCCAGGAATAACACTGTGTAATTCTTCACTAGGCACATTGAATGGTATCCTGTGGATAAATAGCTTTGCCTTGTCTATTTCTGGAACCTGCGGTTTTAAATATGCAAAATATGATAATATGAAATCAGAATAGAACTGAGCAGGATTCACTAGACCAAACTTACATCTTGAACAATGGGCATAGTATTATCAAAACCATGCTCTATTACAGCAAGAACTAGCTTCATTGCAGCACATGCATCATCTAAACAATCATGTGGAGCACCACTTTTCCGAATTTCATAGCCCAGCACAGACTGTCAACAAGAAAATTTTTAGATGAACATATAAAACTGAAAGTAACTGCATCCTTTCATCAATGCACTAAACATTAAATTTAACCACAGAAAAGTCTTGAATGAGATAAAAAAAAAAAAGAATGGAATTGTTCACAAGTCTTTGCTGTGATAAGCCTGGATAGTTCAGAGTAAATTCTTTATATAACCGGTTCAAAACAAAAGGGAAAGCTGTAGGGTCCTCCTTTACCATATATATACATACAAGTGCATACAAAATTAATGAAACTTGCCTTGCACAAATTATTCAAAGAAGGTCTTCTATTTCCATTTGAGTATTTGAAGATTAAGGAGGTGTCAATGACTCTTGGATGATCTACTTTTAGTGCTGTAAAAAATAAATAAATAAATAAAAAGGGATACTGCAAAAGCAAAGAGTAAGTTGTAACTACATTGCACCATGGTCCCATCTGAAACCTAAAACTGTTTCAATGTCACCTAAACAAACTCAAATATGAGTAATGCCGCTTAACTTACCATTTAGGTCATTATTCAAACTGTGGCCCACTAAAATGTTTCCATGTGATAGTAGCTTCTCCATTCTTCTCTGAAAAAAGCAGTAATAATTTCAAACAAAAAATTGCAGAGAATAACCCCGAAAACCAGGGGGAAAAAAAACCACAAAATTTACCTGTATATCTGCCAATGAACAGGTAACACCAACCAGATCTTCAGCAGTAACTCCAGTAATCTCAGATCTATAATCAGCAACTGCTTTGTTAGGGTTCACAAGTTCATCCAACTTTACCTGGAAAACCAACCCCAAAATCTCATTTTATATGGGAGCGGAGGGGACATATGATATTATGTATATGAAATTGATCAATAAATAACAGCCCAAACGTAAAGGCTGAACTATTAAGAACAAGGTTAAAGAACGAGTATCTTTCATTTCTGGGTTGTTGGAGCATATGCTATTGCAGGAGTTGAAAGCCATATAATACCTCTAAATTGCGATTGACAACACACACCCTCACCAAAGCCTCACTGCCATCTTCACAAAGAACCATCTCACAATCAACAGCGTACATTGTGTTTGATGTCATCACTTTGGATTTCTCACCAAGCTTGGTAATTACCCACTCCTGGTATGCAAATCAGAAGTTAAAAGTTGTAAGCCACATTGAAAGTTATCAAAACCACATGAAAAGGCACAAGTAACAGAAAGCCTAGATGTTGAAACGCTAATTTGTATTCAGAAGCACATATGAGAACAGCCAGATAACTCATCTTTCTTCCTCGAGCTATATAAACAGCACCAACTACCTATAGTAATAACTACATTTACAGAGAGGTAGAAGTACTTTTATTTACCAATTGACAAAAAGTGTCTAAAACAAAATTGACCAAAATCAACACAATTAATTAACTGTGTCCATATTAACTCAGATCTTCTACTAGAAGATAAAATTTAAACAGCAACTACAGTTAGAGATAGTTTATGAATTATTTTTAAAAAAATTAACATATATGATTAAGAAAAATTCACTTTGGCATTCCATTACACGTTTAGTTATTACCAAACCAATATGAACGCCAGTAAATAAATTAAACGCATAATTTTCCTATCAATTAGTTGAGTCCACACAAAATTTAGCAAATGGGTTACAAAGATTGCAAGGTGTTACATGTTTAGTAAATAAAAGGTTGTCTTCCAGTCAGCGCATATATTCAAATTTCCAGGTATCAACATGCCAATGGATTTCTTACCACATTTAAAGAAATGAAAGCTTTTCAAAAATTAATTAAAATGAATTAACATGGGCAAAGATTGAGAAGCCAAACCTCATTACATGATGGGAACATATAATTCAATGCATACTGAGGGTGTTGAAGAGTTAAACGAACCAGCCTCTGCACTACCACCATGACAAAATAATAGACATTACAGCAGAATCTTCTAAGAATTAAGATTGTAAAGTTTAGCATACAGGTGTTAGAATCAATTAGAACACAAAAGAATTGAGTTATAACACTATAATGACTAAGAAAGGCATGTGCCATTATGAAGTTGCTGGCAGTTTTGAAGTTATGCAGTCATGACTCATACGAATGTAACATAGGGAACTAGCTATAACGAAACATGAAACCCTAAAAGGAAGGCAGAAAGTAACAACCAAGGTTTTCAATATTACTCAAGTACACTTACAGCAAAAAAGTCCAGAACGTTAAGCTACAGGCAGTCATTACATATGAAAACAGAAACTCTAAAGAAAGCACATTTAATCATTATTATTTTAGGACAAAATGGAAAAAAAGCCATATAGTTTTGTCAATATGCGTATCAAAACAAGGCACACGAAGCTTGAAATACAATCAATCAAGCCACAATTTAACTTCTATCATACTAACAATGGATAAGCAAAAAGCAGCAACTGAGAATATGAACTGCCATATGCAGCTTTATTGGAACTGCAGGCCCAACCCATCAATGCATGAAAATGAACTAGATCATACCTGCTCAGGGGATTTATCATCAGGAGATTTCTTTTCATATAGCTCCAATATATCACGATTCTGATGATGTTGCAACACTTTTGCGATAAACTGTGAATGACAAGGAATCATTTATGCTTAACAACGAGACATGATGCTTAATCAAGGAGTTATTAAAAGTGACTATAAAAGATCAAAACAAAGTTACCTTTAAATCATCATCCTCAGTGAATGTCTTTAGAAAAGATACCAAAACATCGTTGGACCTCTTAGCCGGATCACTTAAACTAGAGCCAAACTTTTTGTCATAACTATTCAAAAAGTCTTTCCAACCTCCAGCAGTGCCCTGCATTCCTTGCTTTTGGACCATCTTAACAATTCCAACAAGAACCTAGCAACATCTTAAACGTTAATATGAGGTACCCAAAAATAAATTAACAATGAAAAACCCAAACCTTGTAATCAAAACGTATGGTTGCATCTCATTGGAATAACAGCTGAAAAGCAATCAAAAACAAAAAAAGACAAAAAACAGCTGCATGCCCTTTCCTAAACGATTGACTAGAGCTGAACCATTACCAATATCACAAAGTGACAGAAGTTCAAACACAGACACAAGGATTATAATTGTAATATAAAAGCTTCGTTTTTGGGCATTGAATTCGAGTATGATTGAAAGTAGATGGAGTTAGAGATCGTCATCTTCAGAAAAAATAAGGGAGTAGGCATCTTCAAACTCCAATTTAAAAGGTATAATTCCATGCGACCAAATGCAAAGTAAGCATTTTCATAATTATAACATACAAAGCGCTAAAGTTACAGTCACAACGTTAAAATTAAAAGTTTTAAAATCTTAAATTATGCAAAAACTATTGTTAATCATAGACCAAGTTAAGGCAGAAATTCGTAAAGTTATAGCCGCAAGAATCGGATTCGATGATAAGCGCTTACCTTTTTCTCTAAAATATCGAGTTTCTGGTCCATTCCGGGTTACTACTTTGCCGCTACTGACGACTGAACAAACGGGGAAGATGATGTTCAAGGGTTTAGGGTTTGCATCTATGCAATATCCATCGGGGCAATTTTGGTATTTAATATTAATATGGAATTTAGATTTTTATAAGGGATTTAATTATATTAAAAAAAAAGTGATTTTTTGTTAGAATAAAGTTGGATCTAATTTCAGCCGTCATTTATTTATATTTACTTTTCTAGATTTAAAATATTTTTGAAAAATAACCAAAATCTAAGCGACTGGATTATATAACTTCAAGATCTAAGGGTCCATTTTCAACGCCAAAATATAACGAATGACCTAAAAATGTTAAAATTGGGTTATTTTACAACAGGCAACATCAGATGTTAGACTAAGCAGCTTATTTTTGCAACGTGTGAGTTTGAATTTTGGTTGGAAATTTACAATTTAACCCGATTTAAATTAGAATTATATTAAAGAATATTAACTCAAAATTAATTTTTTAATATTCAGATTGACCTAATATAATATAAATCGATTCAAAATTATTTATTATTTTTATCTTCATATTTTTTTATCAAATAATTTTAACCTATTATTAATAAAACATATGATATAATATTTTATCTTATTTATATATGATTTAAAAATTACATATCATTACATTTAAAACACGTTAATAATTTTACTAACTCAATTACATTTTCATTATTAAATAATAAAATATTTATATGAAAATTAAGAATAATATAAGTAATTGTTTCTATATAAAGATACTATTATATACAATATGTAAGGATTTCAATTAGTATGATATTATACTTTAACATTTCTATAATTTATTTCTAATAAATTTTACTAAATTAATATTTCTTTAAACATTCGAGTCAGTTCAGGTTACTTTCTTATCATCTTTAACACTATTTGATTAAATCTGAAATCATATCGTATTACCCTGAAACAAATTTTTTGTAAAAAAAACTCATCCCTAATTTAATTTTTTTCATATCATATCGTACTAAGTTAGCAAATCTCATTAAAAGTCACATTATTACTATCAAATAATAAAATATTTAAATGAATATTAAGAATAATATAAATAATTACATCTATATAAGAATACTACTTTATACAATTTATAATAATTTTAACTACTATTGATATTGTTCTTTTAATATTTCTATAACTTATCCTTAATAAATTATATCAAAGTAACATTTCTCGAAATATTTGAATTAATTTAAGTTAATTCGAGTTACTTTTATGTCATTCTTAATGCTATCCAATTTAATTTTGAATCATATCACATTAACTTAAAATAAATTTTGTGATTAAAAAACTCACCCTAATATGATTTTTTTGGTATCTTATCTTGTCCAGATGGTGAACCGTGTTAAAAATTTCAAGCTATGCAGCAAGCTACACCAACCAAGAAGTGCAGAGCAATTAGTTGATAAGGACCGTCATTGCTTGACCATTCATCAACGGATGCTACTTCCCACATATTAGGAAAAAGTGCAAACCTACAGCTGCAGAAGTAGAAATAATGACACTAGAAATAATATTGTTTCCGTAAAGCAGAAATCTAGAAACAGGTTCATAAATGTCATCAATATCCATTGGAGAGGAAGCAATTAAGGGGCTAATAAATACAGAAGTTGCGGTCAATGAAGTCGAGATTATCAAAACACCAAAGCATCCAATGTAAAGACGGCTTTCTGTGTTGGTTATTCAATTATAAAAGTGACCCCATAGGCGTTCGCTTTCGCGTCTCTCTAAAATTGTAGTTGCGGTACAATCTTGGTTTATTTTAGTCCAGAATAACAAAATTAGAGTCCACGAGAGAGACTCAGTCCAAATCCTACAAACGGAATTGCTGTGATATGTTGTATTTTCCATTGTCCAAGCTTTTTAGTTTTTTGAAGTAAAATCGAACGTCAAAGACTGACTAGTGATGGGGTCATTTTTTTTAAAACCACAGAATCGTTGCCTGAAACTCACCACTAACCTGGTAAAGACTGTTGACTTCCGTTCCGTATAGGATTTCCACGTCAGTTTGGTCCATCCACCAACAACTTTCAGTTTGGCTTCTGATCCTCGTCTCCCGATCCTAGTCAACACAATCTTCCAGTATTGACCCGCTCAATGCAATAGAAGTCTCAACACAAAATATCATTCTCCATTCCTTACATGGCTTTCATTGAGAAAATTTTACCGTGTTGAAAAAGAAACGACTCCAATACGCTGCTACCATAATGACCAAACTACAATTTAGTGGAATGAGGAGACCTGCCAAAGAGATTAATCCAACCAACCATAATGCAACAATTCTAGAGAGTACAACATATGTGCTACTTGACTACCCATCAATCCGTAGGCGGAAGCAAACAATGGATAAAGTAGCTATTCCTCCAAGCTATCAACTGAAAGGGAACTTATACCATTTGATCCCTGAGTCAGCCAAATAGGTTAATAAAATGCATAAACCAGTTAGAAACACAACATTTTTCACATATGTTACCACCATGGAGTCTAGATACCAGTTTTCACTTCAAAATAAGCTTATGAAAAAACACAACACCCAACTCTCGTGTAAATGAGAATTGATTCCTAGACCTTTTATAAACTTGCAAGGGATTTTAACAGTTCTGACATTATCTAAAGTCTTAATACAAGGACAACAGGTAGTAGCTCACAGACCATGGATTGTGGATGTGATATGCCACAAATCATTGTCTACACATAAGTCTGTACATTATAATTTTCCATATGTATTGCAAAACTACTCCCATCCCCACAACAAAATTAGACAGAAAATTCAAAGGAAGAAAAACAACTTCAAAACGACAGATTGAAGGATTAAATCCTCATATCATAACCAGTTTGGCATACAATGTTAAACAGGAATAACAAGAATCTTTCACAATCAATTTCTGTCACCTATCCATTTAACAAATTACAAGTTCTCACAAAAAAAATATACTAAAACATTGAAGCCAAAAAAGGCTTAAAACGCAACATCATTTCAATGTATCAAAGTACAAGAATAAAGTGACTACGACAAGATTGAATTTTCCAAATCTTTTACAGATCATTCATAATTTGTCATTAGAACTGCTGCTTTCACCATTTGCCCATCTTCTAAATTTGCCAGCCGCCAAATTCCAACCGCCAACAAGTCCAATCTTTACCTTCGAATAGGACAATCTACCAACAATGTTTGGTGAGGCATCAGGAACATTTACCTGCCCTCCCATCATTGGAACCTCCAAACCACTTTCTTGTAGTCCACCATCACTAACACTGGCATCGAAGACATCAATCTCTTCAACATCCAAATTTACAATTAAAGATCCTCTACGTGCTCTCAACCACTCTCCCACTTCACTACTCACTCCTTTACATTTCTTGACCTTAATTTTTACCAAATTAGGGCACCCCCAAGCAAGTGCTTCGATCCCAAGGTCTGATATAGCACACCCTTTAATACAAAGCCTCTTCAACGCCACACATTTGGCAGAAATACATGCAATCTCCGCATCACCAATCGTTCCACTTCCACAAAGTGCTAACCTCTCCAATTTTGAACAATTACAGGCAATTGCTGTCAAACTTAAGTGGGTTGCATTAACCCCAATTAAAACAAGTTCTTGTAAATTAGGGCAGTGTCTGGCCACAGCAATTAAAGCCTCATCACCAATCCTATTACTCCTCCATCCATCAATGTGAAGCTTCCTTAACAAGCTACATTTCTGAGCTATACAAACAAGCCCTGTATTTGAACACTCGGGAGCTTTGACAATATGTAAATTTTCAATGCATGAACATTTTGATATCGCAGTTAATCCAATATCAGTTAATTGAAGCCTTTCAATATGAATTTCGTTCAAAGAAGTGCTTTTTGAATTTCCAATAATATTTAATACTCTGTCCCAATCACCTAAACAACGAATAATTTTCAAAGTTCTGAGGTTTTTAGCTCCGATTACTAAAGGTTCAAAAGACTGACCGTTGACCAGCTCTTTCAAGCAAATTGACTTCAAAGATGAAGCCGCGGAGAATCCTGGACCAATCAGCTGGGTTCCATCACGAATTCCTCTAAGCCGCTTGATGGAAAGCTCTTCGAGAAGAAAGCAGTGATCAAGAACCGAGTTGATACCTTTGGCTCCGAAAGTGCATGAGCCACAAGACAGTTTCTTCAGAGTTTTGCAGTTCTGAGCAAATGTAGAAATCCCGTGGTCCGTGATCTCGCGGCAACCACGAAGCTTGAGGCAGGTGAGTTTCTGACAACGTAGCGAGATCAAAATGAAAGCGTCGTCGTTAACGCTGATGGATTTCCGATCGCATCGGAGAGCCAATTTCGTCACGGAATCAAATCGCTTGAAAATCGGCGGGAGATACGACAATATCTCGCCCTGCGCGTTCAGAGAAAGCCGATACCGACTGAAAGCGTCCACCTGAAGCCACCTCTTGCACACAAGGGAACACTGTTTCCGATCCTTCGCCCCGAGAAATTGAAAAACATACGCCAAACAATCGTCGGGTAAATCGGCGGTATAATCTTGACTCCGAACAACTTCCTCAGCAAAGTCGTTTGAAAGACGCGGTGGACTAAGAGAAAACCGATCGGTCGGCTCTAAAACGGTGGACGGTGATTGGCCCATGAGATGAGAAGTTGAAATACACGCACAGAGAAAATGAATTTTGCGAAGTTGCTTTAAGAAATTCGATAATATTAATTATTATTTTTCGGTGGGGAGAAAGAGAGCGTTATAAAGAGGCATTAGGCAAGCAGGTGGCTGGACCTGGATGGTTCAGCTTCTGTTTTGGTTTTGGTTCGTTAGCTCATGATTTTTTACCCCCGTCAAATGGGGTTCGTCTGCGTGTCATCTTGTGATTGGGGATTTGCTTCAACATCACAGCCGTCCAATTTGATGACTAGGAATCTAAGTCATACTGGAGCTTTTTTTTTTTGTGACGTGGAACTGTAGATTGCCGTGAAATCCTAGATGGCCGTAAATTCCGGCGTCTAATTTTTTAGATTCAAATGTAAATAAATAAATTGATAAAGCCAATCTTTTTGACTGTTCAAATGTTCTAAAAGAAGAAAATGATTAGAATGAGAAATTTAAAATTGTAACTTACGCTAAGTTTCCCTTCATTACTATTATTCATTTTCTCCCCATAACGAGATATTCAGTCAATTTGAAAAGTTTAAAAATTTTTTTTTTTTCGTAATCCGAGACTCAGTTGTATTGGTTTGACAAAAACTCTTATAATAGTAATCAGATCCATAACTATTATATGAAATAACTCAAAATTTTATAAGTATAATAGAGATTCAAATTTCGATATTTTTTTAAAAAATTTTAATATTCTATCAATTTTATTAATTTTTGAGATCCTTCAACTGCAAGGTTAAGAGCCTTGCGATCTACCGATTGAGCTAGACAAACCACAATTTTTTTATAAATATTATGTATGAAATATTTAGTAATTCATATTTGTTAATTTTAATTTTTAGTTATATTTCAATTATTAAATTTTTTCGTCATTCCTTTTAACTATGGTTTTAGTCAATTGCTAACCAAATTGGTTTCGACTAACTTGAAAACTATTTTTATAATTAAATTACATTAAACTGTATGAGTCATTTGATTGAACATGATACAAAATCTTGGTTTGACTTGTCAATATAGAAGATTAATTTTTTAAAAAAATTATTATAAAAACTTAAATAATTTATTTATCACATTTGAATATATATCATCAAATTAATATTATTTTAATATTAAATAAATCAAAATATATAATTAATAATAAAATATATATAAAATTTTAAATAATTAATCAATTTAATCACTAATTAACTAAATCAACTACCGATTGGATCAAATAATCTTTTTTATTATATTAATATCCGATCAAATTTTAAAATTATTGTTTTTATCTATTGAAAGGCCCTAATTTCTAAGGATGCACAATTTTGTAGAAAAGATGAAAAAAGGAATATGGACCGAAGTGCCGACTAGACTAGGACAATAGTCAGACACGTTAAAACCGATGGTCAAATAGTGAGAAACAGCTGCAGGAAGAATTTTCCACGGCAGTCGAGTGCTCCCACCAAGAAAAATACAATTTTTATTTTTTTATTTTTTTATTTTCCAATTAGTCAATTAAATATGAAATGTCTATGGGCTGTGAAACACTTGCGCCGAGACAAAGTGCTGCTAAAGAAATGAAAATGTCCGTGTAATTATATTTTTTGTAGTCTAAATTGATTCGTGATGGTAGACATTCATTTAAATAACTACATTTAAGATGGAGTGAACCTTGTAATATAAAGGGCAATGGAATTATTTTCCTACCAAAAGTTTACTCTTTTTATAAGTTTCTGTTCATTATCTTTTAAAAAACTAAATACTTACCTATAAATCGTTAAAGTTAATTAAATTTGTTAGTTTTAAAATTATATCTCATTTTTTTCTCTTAAACCTTAAAAACTAATAATTTTTCTTCAAACTGAAGTCTTGAAAAAGTTACATTTCCCTCTGGTAGGTTTAGGGTTTCTTCGGCAACAAACTTGATCCCCTTTTTCGATGATGAACTCTCTCCCTTCTTTAGCGATGAACATGTTTGTCAAAGACAAAGATACCATATTTGTTTTTTGTCTTTAGACAAAGACAAAACATCTTTGTCATCAATGAAGACATAGCCTTTTGTCAAAGACGACGTCTATGTCTCTGATGAAGACATTTATTTCCAAAGCAAAGAGAGAGTTCATCTTTGAAGAGAGAGGTTATTGGAGAAGGGAGAAAATTCGTCACTAGAGAAACTTTAAACCTGGTAAGGGAAATATAACTTTTTTAAAGCTTAAGTCTGGAAAAAAAATTTTAGTTTTAGAATTTATGGGAGAAATGAGATAAAATTTTATTTTTTTAATATCATTAGTCAAATGACAATTTTATCTTTAGAACAAACAAATTTTGTTAATTTTAATAGTTTATAAGTGCATATTTGAGTTTTTTAAAGATAATGAATGAAAATTTAAAAAAAGAGTAAACTTGGGGTGGGAATAAGTCTTATTCGGACTAATATAAATATGTGATAAATATGAGATATATGTTAAAGAGTATGCCCCCATAAAAACATTTTTCACCAAATAGGTGTTGCCTTGTATAGTTGTATGGATGAATGAATCGACAAATTCAATCAAAGTTGCTGGCAAAATAATTATTAACAGATCTAATAAACAAACAGGTCAATCTAAGTGTAATATAGGTCAAAACGGGTGCAAATGAAATAAATACAAATTGAGATATACAAGTGATGATTTTGAAAACTCATACCCAATCTTGTGAGTATGTATAAACCCACAAATTACCCGTAATTATTAATTTATTAAGTTTAATACTTTGTTTTTTAGTTATCTTATAAACTTCCAACACAAAATTAATCAAATCATTACTAAAACTTGAAGGGCAACAAATGGTCACCACAAAGGTCCAACAGGTTGACTAAGATGTCAACATAATTGTAGGTTGGACGATGAAACGCAAATGAATAGGTGCGAATATGTATCTAGATGGAGGAAAATATTACAAAAATATGGCTAAATTTCACCATAACTTGTTTGATTAACGCCCAAATGAATGCTTTAATGGGCCAAAATATAGGTCAATGTTACGTGTCAAAAGTGTATATAAATAATATTAGTATATATAAAATATGTTATTATATGATCGGATATTACTTTATTTTTAATTCAAAATCATTCAATCACATAATGACACATTATCTGTATATTCAAATTATATATTAAAAGTGTGTACATATGGTTTTATTTATTGTAGTTATGAGCATTTCACAAAATTATATATATATAATATAATATAAATGTTATTTATAGTTGGTTTTATATTACGAGTAACCCACTCATAGGTATGTCTAACCTGTTCGTTAAAAGGAATCGGAATCGAATATGGTAAATTAAGGCAATCAATTTAATTTACTAAGATAAAAAGTGATTTCTCATGAGGTATATGTATGATTTCATTGGGCTGCAGACGTAACTCAAACTTATATTCTTGCTTCTGCTTTATCGTGTTCACATTATTTTTATCTTTTCTTTTAAAAAGCAAATCTTATTTCAATCAAATTAACCATTCGAGATTGAATCGATTACACTAAAAAAAAACAAAATTTATTACATTAAATAAATCAAAATTTTAATCTAAAAATATCATTAAAAGAGATTTGAACCCTTATTTTTATATTTAAAATCTCAATTCTTTGTCATTCAAATTATCTCTCCAAGGCTAAAACTCCAAATCTTATCAAAATTTGTTTTGGTAACATATGTTGATTCGAGGCTGGGCCTTGGGTGCAAAAGAGCCCAAGTTTGGCAGTGGAATAGGACCCAATTCAAGGCATGCATAATGTGAGTTTGGTTGACGGTTGCTGGTAGCCCAATTATATATCAAAATAAAATTACACCTCTTTGTAATGACCATTGGCCATGAATAAGATTTTAACCACACAAAGAAAAAAATACGCCATCTCCATAATGAACAGAATTACTAATTAATTTGCAAAATTTGATCTTACTTTTATATATATAGTTTAAGTAACGAGGAATCCTATTCATTTTAGGATCGAACTAATCACACCGAATAAGATAAACCTTATGTCTAGTGATCAATCTTTTATATTTTTGTTGATCATTAAGTATGGCACTGGTAAAGGTGAAGAGGAACATAAAGTGACAGGATGGATGATTTGTATAGGCAATGTAGGCTGTAAAACTACGAATGCAGAGGGAAAATTTATTGTTTATGGTGCACACATAATAGTCGTCTACTGATTTCGATGAGAGGAAAATGACTTTTAACAAAAGTGATGCAACAGAAATTAAAACTTGTTTCTGGTAATGCGAAGGAAGAAAAAGAGCAATGCCCATAAAAACTAGCACATGTGAGCTTAATTTTGTTTGAAAATATATATATGGGTGTTTAGGAGTGGATATGTACGGCCGAATCCAAACACCTCTTAGTTTAAGTTTAGTTCAAATAAAAAATGATCTGATTCGAGTTTAATAAGTTAAAATTAAGGATAGTTCGAGTTCAGCTTGAATAAAAAATGATTTTGTTTGGTTCGATTTGATTTCAACTGAAATTTATTATTCGAATTTATGATTTAGATTTATAACTCGAGTTTATGACTTATTGATAAAACGATATTATTTTATTTAAATAATAATCAAAACCATAAATTCAAATCGAATCGAGCTATGAATTCAAACCAAATCGAATCACAAATTTTAATTACTGATTTGAACCATAAATCTAAGTTGAACACGAGCATAACCGTGTTGAACACCTCTTAGCTCGATTTTGACTTAGTTTAAAAAACAAGTTAAATCATTTGATTTGAATTTGGATAAAATGAATATGAACCGAGTTGCGCTGAGTTTCAAAAGTGAGTCGGCTCGGATTAGATATAGCCCTATGAGTCTCTATCTATATCTCTCTACCTCGAGGTCGAGGTCGAGCCATGTAATGAAAAAGAGGAAAGGCTGGCTGAAAGTGTAATCCTCCTAGGTGACCCTACAGAAATCTTTGTAGACTGAAGATATGTAAGTTTTTCTCTATCGTGGCTGGCAATACCCAGAAAGCTTTATAAACAAATTATGCATACAAAAATGGATAAAGTTTAATTCTGATTTCTTTCTGTAAAGGCATATGAAATTGTACAAAAGAGTGGAGAGAGAGAGGTATTGAGAGTTCATCAGAGAATCCAGACTGCATGAATAATCTGAAAAAGATATGATTATATAATAATTAAACACACAAAATAAAGTAGAGAAGAGAAGAGAATAATATTTCATCTTCATGCAACTTAACATAGCTGTTGATTTTTCATATCTTTGCACACTGAATAATATTCATGCTGCTGCAGCTGCTCACTTGCTCTTACTCTCCTTTCTTCTCTTCTGACAGACTTCTTCATTTTTCAAGCCTTTTGCTAAAATCTAAGGCATCCATCATCCTTTTGAGAACTTTGATTCTTGTAATCTTTTTGAGCAAATTATGTTATTGACATTAGTCAATTGCACCTTAAAAGATAGTTTCAGTGGTTATAAAAGTTTTCATATATAAAATAGTATGAGTTCAAATCTCCTCATGTGATATTTCAAAATCAAATTTTTGATTTACTTTCAGTATGGGTTCGATCGTCACTAGACTAGATTTTTACCTCTAAGTTGTGAGGGTTTTAAGTTTGAATTGTGGATATATATATATATATATGTGTGTGTGTGTGTGTGTGTGTGTGTGTGTGTACAGACCTATATTTAGATCCTCACAAGAGGCAACCAAACGTGGAGATCATACTTGACTGGTCCTTATAACGTATGAGGTACTAAGGGATTCTTTTAACTTTGATAGCACCTTATGCACATATGGTATTAGAGCTTTTAAGGTTCGAGTCCTATTGAGAACGGTAGTGGGCATATATGCAAAGTAAGACCAATGTTTAATTTCTATGTGGAGATGTTACTTATGTGGTTCTAGAAACATATAGGGAGTGTTTGATTTAGGTAATGTTTTATTATCAAAATATAAAGATTACCTTAAAAATATAGTACTTAGAAGATTACTTGGTATAAATGATTACTACGTTTGATAAAATTTGATAAGTATAAATAATTATTGTGTTTGGTTAAAAGTAATAAAAGAATACTAGTAAATTATTTTACTTAAATGTCCTTGAATATAATTATTTTTTATAGTATTTGTCATATTAATTAAAATAAATTTATTTTTATCTAAAAAAAATAATAAATAATAATATAATTATAATAAAATTAAGATTATTTTGGTACTCTTTTAATATCTAAGATAAAATTGGTAATCAAATTATTACCTATATTATCTATCATGTTAACATTGATAATAAAATATTATCATAATTTTTTATTATTAATAAATTAAATAAAATAATAAAAAATAAATTATTAAAATAATCTTTAAATATTTGAACTAAACCACTCGTATGGTAATAAAAAATTCTTCTAGTAATTAGTTTAAGTTTTTAGCAAAGATGATACACTGTAACCATGTGTGCACTGCAAGCACCGCCCATAAGTGGCTCAGCTTTGAAAAATCCTAGACGCATTTATTGTGTGTTGGCAACTGGGATGAAACACCAATTTGGAAGAAGAAGCTGTAAAACTACAGCCTGGTTTCCACTACACTTTCTACCGCTAAACCTTACTTAACCAAATGATATATACATTGTATATACGTATACATGTGTTTATATATAGAGGGTACTAGCAGGAGTTAAAATGGGCAAATTACAGTGGGGCTTTTGAATCTTTACTAGCTGGCATGGTTATTTTTGAATCTGTGGTAAAAATTTTGCAGAAGTCATCATCAAGATAAGGTTCTTCAGCTCAAACTTGTACCGGTGAAACTCTTCCTTGAAAACTGACCAGCCCTTGCAGGCCTGTCAACAGACCGACGTCACATCTGTATTGCACCCATTTAATATGCTTATCACTTTCATTTGTACTGTGTGTAACAAGATCTACCATTAGACAGTTCAAACTAAGTTGGAATTAATATTATGAATTGTTTTCAAAAGAGCATTTACTGACTTAGGTGAAGAGAGTTATAGACGGAAGGTAGCCTATAAATAATTTCAACAGTTAACGAGTAAATACCAGCATATACCCACAAAAATAAAATAAAAAGAAAGAAGATGAATTGGGATACATATTTGTTTGCATTTGCACCCGCGTGTAATGGGTTTTTACGGATGGATCGGGTATGTCTATGAATATTTTCAAATCACTCGGGATTTATTTTTTATTTTATTTTTTTAACATTAAATATACCCAATTTAAATTTTCTCTTCACTTGGTATAAACAAATTCAAAGAATTTATATACTAAATACTTTATTATAGTTATTTATTTAATGTTTAATGTTAAAAATTTTCAATTCTATAGAAATTTTTTTTATAATTTGACGTAGGTTTTTGTTTTTTAATTAAATATTTATCTTTTTTATAAAATATTAAAAATTATAAAATAAATATATTAAAATAATTAAAAAATATAAAAAAATTAATATTATCCATTGATCCCCGGATCAACCTATAATCATATACAAATCGATATATTTACCATTTATATCCGTTTTATCCGTATTTATTTTTATCCGGGTCATAAGATATCCATCTGCCTGTTTGCTGGATCTAGAATCGGAAGCAAGAAATGTACGTGACAGTGGCTGACCCGAGAGAAGAATGAAGAGAAAGAGAGAGACGGATCAGTTTCGCCTGTTGTCGATTGTATATACAGTACACAATTTTATCTTTCTCCTTCTCCCTCCTTCCAATGAGTTGTCCCTGTTGTACTGTCTGCTTGTTCACCATTCCCATATCTTCTTTCTTGAATTACACGCTATCTCCTAATTTAATTACAGTTTAACAGGTTAATTATGATTTATGAGTGATAAGATTAGCCATTTTTGAAAACGGTAGCCAGCTATACTGTTAAGTCGAGCATCAACAAATTTAGAAAAGTAAAAAAGGACAAAAATTTACCGAAGACGAAAGGTCATGACGCGGCACAGCCATTGTTGTATTTCCTTTCTGGCGCCCTATGAAACTAGCCACTGTGCTGTCATTTCATATTCCACTGTGTCGAATTATTCAAAGTCCTCTTCTGTTCCTCCTCTCTCTTTGATCTTTCCAAAACCGGCAGAACATTCCGCGCTTCTTTTATTTATGGACTTGCTTTGCCTCTGTCTGCAACTTCATTCATCCTACCTTCTACAATTTTATCCCCAACATTTCATCTCTCAGCAATTTCGGCTGTGTGCGATCGAATTTAATACCGTCCCAGAGCTTTTTTAAATTAAATTAAAAAATTTTAAATCAAATCAAATTAAATTATTTTAAATTTTATACCAAATCAAAAAATATATAATTGAATCTAACTTAGATTATAATTTAAATATATTAAAATAATTAAATTTTAAATATTTAATATTTAATAAAATTAATTGAATTATAATTTTTTTTAAATATAATATAATATAATATAAATATATAAAATATATATGAAATATATATTATGTACATATAAAAAATGATAAAATAAATATTAAAAATAAGTTATATACTTAATTATCTATTAAAAAATTATTTTAAATATAGTTGTATATATGTATTTTTAAAAAATATGATTTATAGTTTAATTTAATTTAAAAATCATTTAAATCATAATTCAAACTAAAAATTATTTTTAAAAAATTTATTAATTTAAATTAATTTATTTTATAAATTAAATTATACTTTATTTTTCGAATTTAAACAAATTATGTACGTCCTTGTCTTCAGTCCCAACATTAAACATGAGAATATGCCGTGCTTTCACACTGTTAATATGTTGACCATTTCTGAATTTTTGTTCTTGTAATCGCTCCACGTGTCAACTGTAAGAAGAGATGATACCGGCCTGTCATCCTATCATTACACAGTTTGTTAGGCTACTAACCTTATGAAATTTGATTTGATGTGTGTGAAACTGCAGCGGCGGAGGGAGGGTGGCCATGGGGTCAGCTGCCACCCTGACTTTGAATTTTTTATATTATAATATATATAATATTAATAAAACTTTTAAACTAATAAAACAATTCAAGTATTTTGAATACATTAAGAAAATATGTAAATAATTTATTCTTGCATAACCAAATAATTTTTAATTAAAAATAAAATAATATTAAATTATATAATTATATATAAATTAAAAGATTATTCTCATTTAAAATTTAATATAGTCTTAAATTTTTATTTGAAAGTGATACGAATAAATACTCTTTAAATCAGTGCTAAACTCCAATTGCAAAATTTATTTCGATAAATTGCTTAGCTTCTCATTAATCTGTTTCCATTGGCTCATCTGGTAAAGGTAATCCTCTTATCCTCCAACTCGATACTAATGCAATTATCATAAAATTTTAAAAACTCAAATATTCACCTATATATAATTAAAATTAATAAGATTCGTTAAAAACATTATTTAACTAATAATATTAAAAAATAAAATTTTATCTTATTTTTTCTTTTATTCACTAATTAATGATTAAAATTAATAAAATTTGTTAAAAATATCATTTAATCAATAATATTAAAAAAATAAAATTTTATTTCGTTTCTTCTCTTAGTTTAAAAAATTAACAAATTTTTTCACTCAAAAGTTTAAAAAGTCATAGTTTCCTTTTGCTAGGGTTTATTATTCTTTCTCCATTTTGTTGACCATCATCTTTATTGTCGATCGATAGCTGATACTCAATTTCTGTCCCTTTTGATGATGTATCTCTCTCCGAAGCTCTCTCTTAATGGACGAATTCTTTGTCTAAATAGCAAAAAATTCATCAAATTCAAACGAAACCTTCGTATGAATTATACTTTATTTGTGTACCTAATTTATATTTTTAAAATTTATTCCCATAACATTTTCCTT
The DNA here is from genome assembly GCF_011075055.1 of Mangifera indica. Classification (NCBI taxonomy): domain Eukaryota; kingdom Viridiplantae; phylum Streptophyta; class Magnoliopsida; order Sapindales; family Anacardiaceae; genus Mangifera; species Mangifera indica. Next base: position 3,040,217 of record NC_058152.1, read on the forward strand.
CTAAATTATATTCATTTGATTATGTAATCGAAAATAAAGTTGGGATTTCAGGTATAATGATTTGATTAAGAGTCGCACGTTTTCTCCTCAAAATTCAAAAACATGAAAACGGACAAGCTTCGTCTGATACGGTCAACGCTTTTTTACCCATTTTGGTGGGCCACACGCCAATTCTAATCATACTTTTGGCGCGTTTCATACACGCTCTTTCCATCACCTCAAGTACCACTATTTAGTGATTAATTTTTGGATTAAATATTATTTTAACAATTCATATTTTATATTTTATAATATAATCAATAATCAAATAATTTAATTATTATTTATTAAAATTTAAAAAATATATACTTATTTTCAATTAATTGTATTTAAATATATTTAAAAAACAATAATGTAATATTTTTTATTACATTTAATAAATACAATAATTATTTATTTAAAAATTATAAATTAGAAGGTGTAAAACACACTGTCGGAAAGTGCGAGTAAAAATATATATAGAGATAAAAACAGTAGAGTAAGGAGAGGCTTTTGTAAGAGATTTACCATCAGCGTGTAACATTTTTGCTTTCCTTTTTCTTTTTCTTTCTTTATCTAAAAACCCTGCGCACGCTGCTCTTTAATAAACTTTCAGTATTTTTTTATTTACTTAAATTTTATTTTAATTTTTATCAAAAATTTTTTTGCCTCCCTTATTTACTCTCATCGCCGTATATGATAGTCGAATCATATATTATAAAAATCTAAACTTTTGTAATTTGTATTTATCATATAATATATATTTTATAAAATAATGTAATAAAATATTTAGAATTTATTTTTTCTTGACGGCCAAAAACTAAAAGTATTCAAAAATATCTAATAATTGAATCAAATCAATTTTTAAATAGAAAGCCGAACCAAAAAAAATTATTTGAAAAATTTGTTCAAATATCGATTCAAGAATATAGAAAATTGGTTTTTCGATTTAGTTATTGGTTTGCCAATTTTTTAAAACCAGCTAATCAAACTAAACTAAATCGGTTTTTAAAAAATTAAATAAGGAATTACTAAAATATTGAGTATTCTTTCAAAAGAATTAAAAAATTAAATAAAATAATCATTTGAAATTAGGTTTAAAACTAATTAACCAAAAAATCAGTTTAATTAATTAGTAATTTTAGTTTGATTCAAAATTAATTAATTTGGTTTTAGTTTATAATTTTTCCAAACCAAAAATTTAATTTAATTTAAAAAATTATCAAATTGTTCAAAAAAATTAATATGTATTATATATAATTAGTAAAAGGAAAAGAAAAGCAAAGCAAAGAAATGTTAAAAGTGAAAAAAAAAAAAAAACTACAAGGGAATAAAAAGGACAGGCGTGAAAGTTTCCACAGATAAAAACCCTCTTAGTTCCTCGCAACATTTCTCCTGCTGTCACAGTAGAGCCTATAAAGAGAGAGAGAAAGAGAGTAGTAGCAAGTGACAAATAGCAAATGACAAGATTTGGGATTTGAAAATATAATGAGCGAAGGCTTCAATCTTCTTCTTCTTATTTGAGGAAGATGGCTTTGCTTGAAGAAGAGACTCAACAGCTACAAACACATTCCAATATGCTTGATGGTCTTTTGTGTGACGAGGAGGGTAGTTGTTTTGAGGATGAGAGTGTTACTGAGTTTGAAAATGCAAAATGTGGAGAAAAGGACTCAGCTTTATCAACTGTTGTTGTTGAACATGACTTGTTTTGGGACGATGCTGAGTTATCAGCTTTGATTTCGAAAGAAAATGGGACTCGTGTTCATGCTAGTGACTTAATCTATGATGGGCTTTTAGTGTTTGTTCGTGAAGAGGCTATAGAGTGGATATTCAAGGTTAAGGCTATCTTTGGCTTCAATGCTTTGACTGCTGTTCTTGCTATCAATTACTTTGATAGGTTCATTTCAAGCTTTAAGTTTCAAAGAGACACTCCATGGATGGGTCAACTTACTGCTGTCACTTGTTTGTCACTTGCTGCCAAAGTTGAGGAGACCCAAGTCCCACTTCTTTTGGACTTGCAAGTATGTATTTCTGTTGATTTTGGATCTGGGTGTTTGTTGAAATGCCACTTCTTTACTCTTTTTTTTTTTTTTTTGGTGTTATTTTACTTTTCACTAATTTAATGCGGGTTCTGTGTTGCGTTTATTTGTGTGCTTATTGATGTCATTTAGCCATAAAGTTTTGGTTTTTCATTTGTGCTGTGTTTATTGAACTTGTTATATCATAAATGTAAGGCTTTGTGTTATGTTTAGGTGGAGGAATCAGAGTATGTTTTTGAATCTAAGACTATTCAGAAAATGGAGATTCTGGTGCTTTCCACGCTTAATTGGAGGATGAATCCGGTGACACCAATTTCTTTCTTTGATCATATCGTAAGAAGGCTTGGTTTGAAGACTCACCTGCATTGGGAGTTCATGCGTAGGTGTGAGAACTTGCTTCTCTCTGTCATCGTAGGTAAGAAATCTTTATCTATTATTTCAAGTTTGTTTTTCCTGTTACAAACTTGGAATAGGAAATCGACTGTTAATTCACTCCTCACATGTGGGTTTCTGAATGTTGACATGTAAGATTTTATTTGATTCCAGACTCAAGGTTTATAGCTTATCCTCCTTCTGTATTGGCTTCTGCAACAATGCTGCAAGTTATTAAGGAGGTTGAGCCTCTTAATCATGTGGAATACCAAACTCAGCTTATGAGTGTGCTCAAAATCAGTGAGGTTTGAAATTTAGTTACAACTTACAGGGGTTATTCTGTCTTTCCTTATAATCTCTGCACTTGTTGATTGATCAAAATTTGATTTCCTAATATTTGCATTCCCTTTGAACAGGATAAAGTCAAGGAGTGTTACATGCTTATCCTGGAAGTAGCAAGCAGCCATAGAAGGCGCCACAAACGCAGGAGTCCATCTCAATCTGCACCTGGAAGCCCAAACGCTGTTATTGATGCATCTTTCAGTTCTGACGACTCAAATGATTCATGGACTTCATCATCATCAGTCTCATCTACGCCTGTGCCTCGATTCAAAAGGATCAGAGCCAATGTTCAACAGACGCCAGTACCTTCACAAAGTACGTTTGTGGATGTGCTTAGCAGCCTGCATTAATCTATCTTTCCTAGCATCTACCACAGAACATGTTATTATACTATCCCTCTTTTAGTATATCTTTGAGGTGCAAATAACTTTGTATGTCATGCTTTATTTATCATTTCCTTTCTCGCCAAAACTTTGGTGTGGAATCAAGGAAAGACAAGCTACAATTCACTCTCTGCCTTGTTGAATTTAGTTGGGAAATGGCATGGTTTGAGAATGAATGAGCAGATTGGCGGTTTATATCCTCATTGCATACAGTTAGTCTGATTGGCATCTCTTTATAATTTTACAATCATGTTGATAAACATCAGCATGTGCCTCATCAACACCATCATTACCATTATCTGCCCATCAATCTCATTAATTTAGGTGTGAGCTCCCTGTAGGGGGTAAAGTCTTTGCTGTTTTTCTTCAATGATAAAATTGATCAATTGAGAGTTTTCCTTGGAAGTGTAGATGACTGGTGAATGCCTTGGTTGTAGACTGAAATATGAATATTACTGTGAGCAATAGGCATGAATCTTTAGTCTCAATCCCTTAAGTAGAACATCAGAAACATTGGTGAGGTCCCTGCCATGTAACAATAGGGTAAAGTTCTGAAGGAATTATGACAATAGCCAAATTTATCGTGCACACAGTTTTTTCGTCATCAATATATCTCTCTTTAACTACTCAAGGGTTTCCGGTGTTCTGTTAAGTTAGCAGATTTCCTTTATACTTGTTCATACTCTGCTATGTGTATTAGCTGATCTTGTGGAATTATGGATATCTTTCACTAAGCCAAGTATATAGCTAGTTCGATTGAATTCGATGTACACTTTTTGTGGTTCAACATCTATACTTCCCATTTTTCTTATAACATGATATGTTGTTTCCGTCAACACAACGGCAGTCTTCTGGCTTCCCGTCTGGTGCGGCCCTGTAGTTTTTTTCACTGTTGTGGCTTCTTGGGACTTGGGAGTGTTCTGTCAAAACATTTTCACTGCTTTCTCATTATTTTGTTGGGTTACAACTTGGCAAATTGCAAAATATTTAGTCATTTAAGATCAAGCGATTGTTGCAGGCAAAAGATTATGCTAATACTGGATTAGTTTTAGTAATTTCATTGTACATGCATTCCATACATTTTTTTGCACAAAAATTCCAGAATTCTAATACATGCTTGTCCTTGCTTCTCACCTTATATAAGTTGGGTTAAATTGACTGGTTAAATGCTTCGGTCGCCTATTCTAGTCCTCATCTCCTGTTGCCAATTCTAATCCTCATCTCATGTTGGCATACAATGCTAGAAATAACTTTTAGTAATAATTTTTTATGCTTCCTCAAGCAAACTATATGGAAGAAGGTTTGGGTTTGAGTTTTTGTTACATTTGTAAAATTTTGACTTATTTGGTACAATGGTTGTAGGTAATCAATATAGATGGGATTCTTGATTACCTATAAAAAGTATATATACAAACTACACTGAAGTATCTATTGCAAAATATGCTGTGTGTTCTGTAATTCACCCGCAAACAGTTGGGCTAAATACGTGTTTTACCTGATTGACTTGGAACAGATAGATGGGTTTTCTATTCTTTGAATTATTCAGAATCCCATCACATAAATTTGCTTTGTAGGGATGTCCTGTTACTCCTGTATTAAAAAGTTACACAGGAAAAATATTCATTTCAACAGAAGTCAAAAAGGAAAGAGTTCTGTTGATAAATTTTGGCAGTTAATAATTCCGAGAGAGATCAATACGTGGAGATTTGTACTAGAAAGGCAATAATGACTATGAGTCTGACCATGCCAGAACTTGGTAATTTTTATGGTACTGTTTCTGCTTTTGTAGGTAAGTATGGTTTGACATTAATCTCATGATGCTTTTGTTTTAATCATCAGCTAAGGCTGTGGGGACTATCCTTCATAATAGCCCTGGAATCATATAATAAATACTTGCTATTGAATGTTGTTTTCTAGTACTGATTTAATAGTAATCTGGGTTTTCCATTTGGTTAAATGAACAGATTCTCTTTAAATGAGCTGCAAAGTATTTATTCAAATTTGGGAAATGTTCTGTTTTTACCAAACTTTTTCCTGGTGCACAGTGTAAAATTTAATGTACATGAACAACCATAAACATTCAATCCTAGTTCACATGATACATATGTTATAAAATATTGAATTAAAATTTTTTAGGATTATAAGAATACATAGGACGTTATCATGCAATCTAAATGTATAAAATTTTCAAAATTCTCTGTATTGAAGTAACAAGTTTTTCGTTCTTAAAATCTCTTCTGAATGGCAACTTTAAATAAGTAAAACTATATTGTATAGGTATTAGAGAGGAACGTAACCCATATATAATTGGTAAATAAACCTCTTCAAACATCTAATAAACCTAAACTCAACACTAATGTTGTCTATTCATTTCATAACTTATAAGTGTATTGAATTTATCTTTATTGATAATTTAAGTTCATTTGTTAAATATAATTAAATTATTTAATTATTCGATTTTATTTAAATTAAAATCATATAATTAATGTTTGCTCAGGGGGAAATTTTCTAACATGTCATGCAAAGTCAAGCCATGTACCACATTACCATAATGGCCATAGTATTTAATAATCACCATACCCCCTTTCTGCACTTCCCCATGTGCAATTATGAGTCTTTTAACTGGGGATTTAGGATTTCAGATAGCATGTTAAATTTAAATCCAACTTCATCTGAATATTTGCAGTATTACTTTCTGAAAGTATGAAAATTTTCTCTAATGGGATTTGGGAAAATATAAGTCCGTAAAACCAGAGTAATGATTTCAGCTTTCAAAACTTACATTTCCATGGGATGTTCCAGGTAAATAAATCCAGTACCCTCCGAAAAGGGCTTCTTCTAATCATTGGTAAAATCCATTGATTTAACTATTGAACAATGTAACAATTCAACAAGACATGAAAAGAGGGAGATGTTTGTCCTTCTTGTATAATTTCTGTCCTCACATGCCTGAAGAAGAAGAGGCCTCAAGTGAAGGGGAAACAAGAAAGCTAAGTTTGGAAATTGCATGCAGAATAGGTCAGAGTTTGATAATATGAACAAAAGAGTAAGTAGTGAACATGTGATAGAACAGAAAATTGTCAAAACTTGAGTACTCTCTTGTTCTTTTCTCTCATACTGTTGCTTAAATAGAACTGCTCTGATTGTGTATCAGAAAGAGAAATTTTAGACACTTTTAGTTATTCCAGTTTCCTCAAATCTTTGCAATTCAAGAAATTTACCCAATAAAATCTGATTCAATTTTCATCCCTTCTAGTGGGCTAATTGTAGTTTTGGCTTCAAAGTCTGTAGAGTCTTTGCATTGGTAACACAAAAGACTAGAAATTCAATATCTTCACAGCACCAGTTGTCCTTTGTTCTTTCATGCAAGCGGGATACTGTGGCAAAAATTACCTGTGATACTATAAAATGGATGACAGCCCAGCAAAAGAAGCTTCTGCTATCTATTTCATTAATATTGCTACCAACTTAATAAATTTTCTCTTCGGACAAGATGACAAATCTCTGCAAATTGTGTTCGGGAAATGTCCAACCTGTTATTGAAGGTATCTGTGCCCCATAATCTTCAAATTGAAATTGATGGCGGGACCTTTGGCAAAATGTCAAAACTAAACTTCTAATTTACCTAATACAATAGTTGTAGGATTAGTCATTAAACCTAAATTTTCAACTACTTGGTGTGGTTGACTCTAAAGACACAGTCCGACTCAAATAAGGTTTTCTCTTTACAAAAAAAAAAATTGATGGCAGGGCATTGAACATGTGAAGCTGAAAACCAGAAGCTAGGAATGAAGATACAGAGACCTACCTAACTTTGAGGTCATAAGTAAGTTTCAAATCATCGTCACAGTAGAGATTAATCAGACCCAGATTGAGAATTCAATATAATAAGGATGTTGGACTTTAGTAATAATGCAGTTCATTCATTGATCTGGAAATGCACATGTTACATCCATTATTGAATGCTCTATTTGAAATTATCATTGCAAATGAAGACTGCACTTTTCACATATGCCTGTTTTTTTCTTTCTTTATATTAAAGTCCTTCTAATGCTAGATTTTGATAATAATGTTTGATTCTGTAATATATAGTTAATATTTTTATAATATGACAGGTTTCATCTCTTCAGAAAGTAAATTCAAACTTCATTCATTAAAAATTCCTCTGCTATTACATGGGTTAATCTTATACTCACATATTTATTACAGCCAAATTCTTGGTGATGATTAACTTGTGCAATAAATCTTCAGAAATATAAATTCCCCACTACCATAACTCCTGAACTGACGACAAGAGAAGACTTGTCATTACAGTAGTCAATGATCAAATTATAGTGAAGAAAGCCTTCAGCTAATTTAATTGATTATTTAGAAGAGCTACTTTGGTGGTGCTGCCACAGAGGAGATGGAAAATAATTATGTCCTTTTTATAAGGGCCCAACCCACCCAAGGTTTCGTCATCTTTATCTGACCGAAAATCTGCATCAAACAATTTTGGAGATGTTGATCTTCAGCAGAATAAAGACGAATCGCTTCATCTCATCGTCAAACAAAGATTGGTTATCTTCGTCTTACAAAAATGAGATGGTGGAAAGGTTAACCGCATGAGAAGAAGATAGTGGAAAAGTCGGCCAACAGTGGGAACAGATTCTGATCGTCAAAGAAAGAAGAAAAAACCCTTAGGGGAAAAAGTAAACTTTTTTAAACTTTTGATTGGAGAAAATTTTTAGTTTTTTAAATTAAAGAGAGGATAATAAGATAAAATTTTATTGTTAAATGATAATTTTATTTTTAACCTTAATAGAAAATTTTAATAAAAGAATAAAATTTTAGGTTTTTGAAATTTTGCGAGGGAGAGTTTGGAAATATACTAAACTTTGGGTGGAAATAAGTCTTTTGGCTTTTTAAAAATTCCTTTGATTTGGAGAAATCATATGCATTTTTTTTTTATAACAAAGAATCTCACCTGAATCGAACTACCCCTTCAAAGTCAAATCAATCATATCAAATAGGTAAAACCTTAGATCCAATGATCGATTCCATAGCATGATATGCATCTCTATCATGCTTATTTCCTCTTCTCTATTTCCTTTCAATCCAAATGGCGTTAATGACATAAATACACTTTTGAAATAAGCAGTTTTCATCAATAAATATATAAATAAGTTATTCATATCCCCACAAAGTCATTCTTTCATATTATTATAATAATACATATGCTACTAAATATCTCAAAAGATTTACAGATTTTAATGACATATAAAGGCTCTTCACATGTCATGTAATTATCAAGCTTTTTCATCTGATGATCTGAGGATGAAAACCTTAGCCTTTGTTGCTGCTATTGCAAATTAGGCCTGCAAGTAAATGCAAAGACACTTAGAAAATATTTGAAGAATTCAGTTTTCGATTCTCCTGGCTTAAAATACTTGCCTTGGTAGAGATATTGCTAGACAGCCAATCAAGACCTTCATAAAGTCCTTGCCCAGATGTGGCACAAGTTGCCTGAATATACCTGCACAGCTCAATTTTCAAATGCCAATAATCAGAGCAAAGTCACAAGTTTTTATCTAGATAGCATAGAAGCAGAAACGTAGAAATGCAGAAACTTATTCCTAAAAAATATAAGAAGCAAAATCATGAAAAAAAGTATAAATATGAAAGATATAAGAGATTTTTTTTTTTTTATAAATACCAAATTTTATTAAGAAAAACAATCTATCTTTCTTTTAAGAAATAGAAAAAAAAAGAATTTTTTAGTTATAATAAAGTGTGCGCTTAATTAAATAAACAATATATATCAAATTTGATGAAGTCGATTTTTTAAGCATTCATCAACGGTTAGAGAAGCTAGAAATGGAAAGGAAATGAATTTTAATTTGACCGAAAGAAAAGGAGACGAAATCAAAGTTGGGGTTCAAAATTGTGAAGAAAAGTGTTGCATGAAAACATTTTTTTTCCCTTAAACGAGTTTAAAAATTTTTCTATAGTTATGAAATGGCCCCAAAATGTTTCTGCTAGTTTCGTAGTGTTTTAGAAACAGAAAAGTTTCAAAAACTCAGAAACGCACCATGTTTCTGTGCTTCCCAGGTTGTGATAATGAAATTTTGGACAGTGTATTTTGGTCCCTATTTATCTAAACAACAAAATAATGTTATACTGCAATTTCCTTTATAAGTTTTATTATGAAGGAGAGTGATGCAATTAATCTTACCAACGACGCTGGCGAAGCGAGTGCAGGCCAAGTTTATCAGTGATTTCAGAGACAGTGAGGGCATTTGGGAGGTCTTGCTTGTTGGCAAATACAAGCAGTGTGGCATCACGAAGTTCATCCTGTAACATTGGAGGAAAAATTTTTCATAAGTTTATCAGACAAATGATTCCTATTTTTGTACCCTGAGAAATAAAGAAAACTGACCTCACTGAGCATCCGATGGAGTTCATCTTTGGCCTCTGTAATTCTTTCTCTGTCGTTACTGTCCACCACAAATATGAGGCCCTGTGTGTTCTGAAAATAGTGCCTCCACAGTGGTCTTATCTGCTTGCTCCATCATTATTAAAACAAAATATTCTTGTTAAGATTAAGATTATATGTACAAATAAATTATATAAATACAAATAAATCACAATTAATACAGATATATGGTGTATTGTACCTTGTCCTGTCCTCCAACATCCCACACTGTGAAGCTAACATTTTTGTATTCAACAGTTTCCACATTGAATCCTGGTTACAGGACAAAGTCCGAAATAAGTGCGAATCATAACCTAATAAAAATACAAGACTTATTTTATCCATTTTAATATGTTTATACTTACAACACAAAACCTAACATGCCACTAGAGATGACAATTTAACCTACAAAATTGGGTCTTTAGCATGTCCTTTCCTTTGGGGGAAAGGAAAAAATGACTAAAATTCCTATAATTAGGAATAGGAATACTTATATCCATAATTCATTCTCCTTGGTTCATCCCCTCCTCGACATATTCTTTAAATTTTTACTTATAAATTACTTTTAAAAATTTTCAATTATTACGAATATGTAAAAATACTTAATAAATATTTCATTATTTTTCTAGTAGGAGTGTAAAGAAAAAGTATGAAAAATTCTTCCTATCAAGATGGGAGGAGAACGAAAGAAAAATTTTTCCGCGAGGAAAAGACGAGATTCCTTGTCATCCTTGAATGGGGATGGAAAAAAGGTTTCTCCTGTGAGAACGAGAATAAGGATTAAGTTATTCAACTCTTATCTAACTCATCATTATTTCTACATACGACTTGAAAGAGTAACGTAATTCCTCAAAAAATTTCATGTTTGTATTAAAAGTAATAACAAGAAACGTGATTGCTGGGTTCCAATGTAGAAGTCTAATTATCCTTGGAGAATTCATTCTAATTAACCCCTATATTAATAATTTTACACTATACTTTTAGCAAAATAATTTTAAAAAAAGTAAAACATTTCATCAATGCACAAGTTGAGTTTTAAGGTTTGAGATTGCATTAAAAACAAAAAAAAAAGGAGATATATGAATGGAATAGATAAAAGCAAACATTTAGAGGACAAAAATACCAATGGTGGGAATGGTAGTAACAATTTCTCCAAGTTTAAGCTTGTAAAGAATGGTTGTTTTTCCAGCAGCATCAAGACCCACCATCAGAATCCTCATTTCTTTCCTGGCAAATAGAGATCTCACCAGTCTTGAAATTGCCAACCCCATTCTTCCTGTAAACCCTTCACCCACAATACTGTATCAGTACCAAACTACAAAGCAATTTTTGTTTCTTTTTATAAATGAAGAAACTGGGTTAATTTAACAGACCTTGGAGACCAAAGAAGGGAAGCAAATAAACCTACATTCTCTTCATATTATATCATCTTATTAAGGCAAAAAAAGGTGGGAGAATAGGATTCGGATGAGGTTTGCTGAAGAATAAAGTTGACAACATTTGTTCTCGTACTTTCGGTGGTGGTAATTTTCTAAGCTTTAACCCACCGGATTCTCGATTCTTGCTACCAAGTTGAGCCAGAAAGAAAATTCCAATTGTGCTATACGATACGAAACTGAGTTCCACTTGTGCCAAGTGTTCGAATGCTAAAACATGTGGAATCTTAAATGAAAGGATTTGGGTTTAAGATTTGACAGCGCCGTAGTGAACAAAAAAGAAGAATATTAACCAACAAAAAAAAAAAAATCTTTTTTAATGACCAAAGAACCTTACCTGACTTTGTCAGATAGATAAACTTCAAATTGGGTAATTCAAAATTTCACTAACTATAGGATTATTGCAATTCCAATCTCCTCTAAAGAATCTTACAGCTCTATCACCCGTTACATTTTAAAGTATGACCGTAAATTTTACCAGGTATCTAGAACTTCTAAAGCATTTCCCGTATGCCTACAAACAAAATATGACTTAAAATGTTCCTAACGTTTAATACAAGTGAGAAAAGTCGCAATTTCTTTTTTTTTTCCTGGCAATTTGAAGAAGATCTTGCTGTCCAATTAGGAATTAACATGATAATTTACCCTGCCACAAAACATAAAACAAATGAACTGTCTAGATACATGTTGATGCAATTTCTCGTTGTTAATGTAGGCAATTCTATATCTTGCAAGAGTCATATTACAATAATAACAGTTAAAATATGAAAAGATTGGGTATATCTACTATAGTATATATTAATGTAGATAAAAAGAAGCAAAAAAATAAATAAAACACAGGATTTTTAATGTGGTTCGACCCAATAATCGAAATACATATGTTCAAGGTGTTGGTAGTTGTTACTGATATGAGTATATTACAAAGAAATGATGATCCAATACAATTTTGTAATGTCACGTATGTGCTTCCTCCTCTCTTTCCCCTTCTATTTCATTTACACATGATCTTTATGAGAGAAAATATGCTCAAATTCAATTGAATTAGGACTATCTAAAAATTATGCTACAATTAAAATTTTAATATGAGGAAATCTTGCATTCATTAACAATATTATATTTACCTAATTGCTCATCACTTGCCAAAACACCATTACCTCAAATGGGATCTTTATGAGTTGCAGGTCACTAAATAGAAAATACCTACTTAGTGTGAAGTTATCGCTGGGCCAAAGGACTATTTCTCACCCAAGTTTTGATACTTTTCCAAACTCACATCCACGAGGTTTAAAAAACCCAAAGTTCTACCTATGGGTCAACTGCCATTAAATTTTTTTATTAGAGTCAGGGGTAAAATCATCATTTTACTAATAATATTAAATATACATAAATTTTTTTTCTCTAAGTTTGAAAAACTAACAACTTCACCCTTACTTAAAGTTTTCTAACTTTGAAAAGTCATATTTCCAGCCCCCTCTCCAAATTTTTTCTGCACCCCTTCTGGCACTATCTTCGATGTCAATGACCTCTCATCTTCACCCTAAATTAGTAGTCGTGCAAGGGAAACGATTTGAAACAAATCTTTTTGTTGAAGACAAAGAAATCTGGAATCTTTTTGCTGGAGACAAAGAGATCTTGAATCTCATCATCGGAGATCTCTTCATCTCATCGTCCAAGAGATCTATATCTCTTTGTCGCTTAATCTTTTCATCTCCGATGAAGAAATCTGCTCTAGATTGTTTTCCTTGCATTGGCCACTAGCTTAGGATGAAGAAGGAAGGTTATTGACGCAGGAGACAGAGGTCAAGGGGGAGAAGAAAAAAAACTAAAGTTGGAGGGGGAGAATATGACTTTTGAAAGTTAAAAAATTTTTAAAAAAAGTGAAATTGTTAATTTTTAAAACTTAAGAAAAAAATATAATAAATTTTATATTTTTTAAATATTATAAGTTAAATAATGATTTTACTCCTGCTTTTAACATAAAATTTTAACTCTAATTAACCTATGAATGAAACTTTGAGTTTTTTAAATCTCATAAATGTTATTTTGAAAACAAATCAAAACTTAAGTGGGAAGTAGTCCTTTGGCCTTATTGCTGCAGTCATTGATTTTTCGGAATCCAACCCCTGCCCTTCCATGTGTGACGTGTCACAACCTCATTGGCTAACTTTTTAACAATTTTTTTAATTGCATTTATTTTGTCACGTCAACTTTAAATATCATTTATCTTGGACAGTCAGCTGCGGCGATGGCGTCCGCCAAGACTCCACCACTGGTGTTGAGACTCTCCAACATATGAAAGGGAGATACTTGTTACTCTCCTAGTTTTTTAATTCATGTTGAAGGTTACATGATAAATCAGTTAGATGAATCTTCTGTTATTTTACTGCTCAATGAGAGTCTGTGGCTGTTGCTTAGCTTTTCAATCCTGACATTTCGTGTCAAAGGATCCTCTATATATCCTGCCAATTTAAATTTTGGATCAAAGACCTTCAATCTTAAATTCAATCCAGATTAAAATTATGCTGATATCTTATAACCCTAAATTATCTAATTGATAACTCTAGCACCTCCACCTTACAACCGACAAAATCCATTTATAGATTCCCACAACTCCCGATGTATTTATTTTCGTATGGATTTCACTTCACCAAATAGGCTATTATCGGAAGAGTAACTAAAATGGCAAGAGAGAGAGATTTCAAGTATGAAAGGAAAAGTTCAAATCCTTTCTGGTAACAAATATTATTAAATGACCAAATTTTTTTTTTTTTTAAACCAATGTGAGATAGAGCATAAAAAAATGGACCAGAAACTGAAAATCAGCACCTTACTCTTAAGGAGAATTAGAGAAGTTCTCTAAAGATTTTACAAATCAAACAAAATAACTGAAAATCAGAAGCACATACAGAATTTTAGTGAAAGGTTGTCGCATTGTTGTATAAGAAGCATACTCTCTAATAGATGTAATTGTTGGCAAACCTGCATTTTTAATCCCTAGGATTTGAGTTCATCAGTAGGTCATAAGAGGTGACCCACTGCAATGAACATCGGAAACATCAGAAAGCCGTTGCCTTGGAGACAAGGTTGAGATGCCAGCAGCATCAACATCAACATTCACAATGTTTTTCCTCTTTTGAGTATCTGAACTTGCTTTCTCTTCTGATACCTCCGCAATCGGACTCAATGGCTCTGCTTCCTTCTGTTGCTGAGACAACATGGCTTGAGCTTCTGCCACCACCGATGCATCATCATCTGTGGCATACAGAATCCTTTTAATAGCTGCTACAATCTGTAAACACAAGCAATTGGTAATTAGCATATCATGTAGCAGTAATTTAAATATACGATGTACACATATTTTTTAGTACATAATTGGATATATAGATGAGTATTACTTCATTTTTATTTCAAAATTATTTAATCATATGATGACACATCGTCTGTGTACTAAAAAATATGTACATATAATTTTATTATTTAAATATTTCTGACTTTCCAACCACAAAAATATAGCCAGGAAAACGTTACAGGCGAGTGTTCAAACTCAGGACTCTGGCACAAAATTTCGATATCTCTCAGCTTTGCAAAGTAGAAGTCCCTCTCTTTTTCAAGGCTATCCACTGACAACTTCAACTCTGTGATCTGCATATGCGAAGTGGCATTAGACTCTTAATATTGTTAAACGAAAAAATCCATCTGTTCTGCTTCTTAAATTAATATGTCATATCTACCTGTTCATCATATGCTGGCACTGCAACAGAAGGCTTTGAAGCCTTAATTGCTTGAGTTGTTGGGTTTCCGGAAGACGTATCATTCCTTCGAGAATTTTGTGAGGACTGAGCTCTTGGAGTCGCTGTCGAACCTTTGTTTGTAGATTGTGATGCTGCAGATTTCTTGCTCGCTTCCTTCCCTCCTTTGCTGGCTTCTCTCCTTTCCAATGGATTATAGCTAACAACATTTTGAAAAACACTTCACTTGTACATTGCCCAATTATCAAAAAGACAAGATTCATTTACAAGGATCCTAGAACTTTGGTCTATTAATAAATACAGGAATAAGGAAAAAAGTAATCAGTACAATTACATTTATACTGCTTCATTCCAACAACAATATGAACAAAACTAACTAGTTGATGCCACAATTGACAAAACTCTAAAAGCAAGTTCAAATTGAGAACCAAAAACATGTTTCTTTTAGAATTTTTAACAGATCCACTGACTGGAAAATAATTTTCCACTTTATATTTAATTGCAGAACACAATAACACCAATTCAAATTCTAATAGATATGAATTGGTTATGAAAATTAACGTTAAAGGTACAATGCATGAAGACATGATTTTCTGTCAATACCTATTAAGTGCTCAACGAAAATTTTATCAAAATTATGGAATCAATCTTTAAATTTGCACTATGATGACATTAAAAAGGTTCCAAATCAAAATCTCACGAGAAATAATATTCACATGCCTTCCGGTGCCAGAATTAGTCAAACTTACATCCTTTTTCAATTTTAGATCATGATGTTAAAGAGAAACAAGATTTAAATTGAAATAAATCTCGTCATAGGGATAGAAAGGAATTTACCTGTGCATGAGGCCTCCATTAACAGAGTCGCAGTACCTCTTCATCCACTGCATGAACTCCAAGTTATCAAGCGGCCTTCCTTTAACCAGTTTGCTCACCTCAATATGCTAAATTCACAGGCAGCAAAATTATAAAATTTAACAAATAATTCGAAGATTAAGTGCACGTGTTTGGCATATTAAATATTTTAATACAAATAATCAATTTTTCATATTATTCGCCAAACAATTGCAATTGGATTAAGATTATTTATAATCCAATAATCATATCAAACATGCAACAATTGATCATCATAGTCATTTACTCCCATAATTAATATCTGTAATTATAATCCAACAAAAATTTAAGGTGCAAAATTACATAAGTATTTAAAAAAGAAAAAAGAAAAAAGAAAAAGAAATTAACAACAAGAATATGAGTTAAACTAAACCTTGGTGATCTTAAGCTTGTTGAAGACGTCTTGAAGGACCTTGTAGTTTTGAATCATCTCGTACTCGTTCTTGGCATCAAAGTTGACTTTGTGCATCGGGACCATCCCTGGATGAACGGCATCCATGAGTTGGCAATGAACCGCACCGGAACATGCCTAAAGTTTCAATTCAAAGATCCAAACAAACTTTTCTCAATAACCGAAAATAATAGCAAAGAAATTAGGGTTAGAAATTGAAGATAAAAGAAAAACCTCTTCGACTTTAGAGAGGTTGAGTTGAAGAGTGGAGTTAATCCAAGCGAGAATCTCCGATCTACCGACAAAGTAAGCCGAATCCATCATGCCAATATTTGTCGCCATTGTTTGTGGTGCTTCTCCCTCCTGTGTGTGAAAATGGTCTGTGTATTTTCTCTCTCCCTAACGGCTCTTTTGTTCTAGAAAGAGACTCAAAGGGGGAATTTAAACTGAGTGAAGGGCGGGACTTTTTCAATTCAAAATTAATTGTCTGACAAAACGGTTCAAACGTTGTGCGATCAACGCTCCTCTTATGAGTGTGGGCTGTCACAAGCCCAACCCAGAACGGCCCAATATCCTGCTCTGTTTCTCTTCCTATTGTTTGAAAGAATTACAAGTACACAAATAAATTTATATTTATATATGTTATCTGATTGAATAATTTTAAATTAAAAATACAGAAACACCTAATCACATGATGACATATATAAATATATATTTATTTGTATACTCAAAATAGGTACATATAATTTTATTATAAAAGAAAAGACATAATTAATAATGTTTTATAACACAATCACTATGTAATACCTATCTTTGAACAAATATTCTTTCTAAGAGAATATACATCAAAAGAGATGTGTCAACTTGAATTTTTCTCGAACCCATGCTAAACCCAACAATCAATGTTTCTGAAATTATTTAACAACATTACATGAACATGTAAAAATAATTTTATTGAATCGTACAAAAAGTGTATAATAACCTCGTAAAACCAAGTACTGAACATTCATACATGCAAATGTGTATAAAATTATCTTACTACAAAAACAACATAAATTACATGATCTCATAATATAATCATAAGGGGCATCCCCATCTTCCCCCTCCCATACTCTTGCTCTATAGCTTATAAATAACATACACCAAACTCAAACATGACAACCTCACAATTTTTAATCCTTTATCAATCTTTCTCTTATAACTGTGATGAAGGTTTTTTTTAATCTAATGAGTCCATCAAATCATACGATGAGTGATACACAAATTGAATAAAATTATGTATACAAACAAATTTTACTAACTTATTTGTATAAATTAAGAGGATAGCTTGTGATTGCGTTATATAATTATTTATTTTTTCTCTTATTTAAAAATCACTAATTAAATTCTACTACATTAGATCCCAAAACAAATTTTGCTAGGGTATGAGAGCCCTAACTGCCCCATGAGAAAGACTTCAACTTATTTGGACCACCATTTATTAACAAAAGCTTATGGGAGTTCAATCATTAGAACAAATGAAATGTCATGGTTATAGTTCATATGGTGGACAATGATAGTTACTTATTATAAATACTACATCTTATGCCCTTTTTATTATTTATTTCCTTTTAACTTATTCTTTTCATAAAATAGGACCAACCCCAATCTGCAAGAATCGGACAATGATCCAAGACAGGCATATCGACAAAATGGAAACACAACAAGACAATAAAGTCACAGCCTATCAATTGCTTTTCAAGTAGTAGTAGTAGAGATAAATTTGATGTGACTGGATTTACAGAATAATAAATAAAATATTGTCTTGTGTTTGCTTACTAATGAAGGAATGAACACTTTGTAGTATATAAATTTAATGGTTAAATATTAATCTTTTCAATGAAAATAAATTGATAAACATCTTTTTAATGACATTTTTCTTGCTTTATTTATAAATATATAAACATGAAAATAGCATTCACAATGCTGGGAAATAGGCCAGGTTTTGAGTCAAACTTGTTTAAATTTAAAAATAAGTTTAATTTGAATAAGTGTAAAATAAATTCAAATTTAAGAGTTAAATATTTTTTAATTCAAACTTAATAAGTGTTTGGTTTGTTAAGTTCGTGAGCCTAAAAAAATTAATATAAATTAATTAAAATAATGTTATTTTAATCAATATATATCAAAATGATGTTATTTTAATATTTTTTGTTTAACTATAGTGTCAAATCAAGCTTAAAACTTGGCTTGATGGGAACTGGATATTGACTCTCTTAAACGAGTCGAGTTTGAGATTAACTTTTTTAAACTTGAGTTTTAGTAAACTTAAATTCAATTTGATTCGAACCAACCCTAACTAAAAATAGACCCAAGAAACAAAGGTATATTTAGTGCGCATTTGAACTTAATGCTCTACTTAATATTTGTGTTGTTCAAACACACAACTTAAGTAGGTTTTGTTTTGTCTATGTGAAACGCTTTGTATATAAGGCAAGCAATAATGATGATTAAGAAAATTGATCTTAAAAACAACAAATCATACCAGCTGCAAATTTCCTAATCTTTTGTAATTGAAAATGACATGAGCTAAGTCCAAAATACAAAGAAGGAAATTAGTGTTAAACAACAAACTCTACCCAGTTACAATCCAAACCTTGAGCAAACAAAGATCTATCAGTCAATCATACATACATAATTCTCTACAAAGGGTTCAAATTTATGCTTATTTCATTAGTTACCATAATATTGTGACGAAGTGAAGATGAAGATGGGAATTTGTCAAGAACTTGAAGTGCTTCTTTCATGGATGGTCTCTTTTGGGGGATAGGAGATGTGCAATTGAATCCTAGCTTGAAGCAAGACAACAAGGCCTCCTCTTTGCCCTCTAAATCAGCCCGTATCGCCATGTCTGCCACCCGCAAAGCTCGATTCTTGTCTTCCACCACAAGCCCGTTTCCTTGTCCTAACTCATCTACCATTATAACCTTTCCAGTTAGTAGCTCGAGCAATATGACCCCGAATGAGTAGACATCCCACTTAGGATTAGGCTTCAGGCTCCTCAACGACTCTGGTGCATGATAAGGCGATATGCCTCCTAATGAACTCGGACTTGGGCTCGGGCTGGGACCTAGCCCAAAATCTTGGAAACTATCACGTGAAGCCGAAGACCTCTTGCTACCAAAATTTCGGGCTGATCCTCCGGCTTTGTAACT
The DNA here is from genome assembly GCF_011075055.1 of Mangifera indica. Lineage (NCBI taxonomy): Eukaryota > Viridiplantae > Streptophyta > Magnoliopsida > Sapindales > Anacardiaceae > Mangifera > Mangifera indica. Next base: position 3,059,489 of record NC_058152.1, read on the forward strand.
TGTGTCACCTGTTACAAGCTTTTCCAGCCCGAAATCGCCTATTTTGGGCTCCATATCGCCACCCAAGAGAATGTTGCCGGGCTTTAAATTTCCGTGCACATGCTTCTTTTCATGGAGGAAGGCCAGCCCTCGGGCTACTCCTTTGGCTATCTTCAGCCGAGCCTCCCATGGTAGATGACAAGGAGATGAGCCAACTTTTCCTGAAAAATTCAAAGTCCAAAATCAGCATCATCTAATTAGGAGGCGTAGCATGTATGGCAAAGAGCGGAAAAAAAGTCAAGTTATTTTCAAAAGCCATATTATATGTACATACTTAAAATACATAATTAGGGGCATAAAAACAGAGACTTACTATAACGAGCATTGGCCAGGCTGCCGTTTGGGACAAAATCATAAATTATAAGCTTCTCATCAACACCCCAGTAGAATCCACGGATGCGAACCAGGTTGGGGTGCACCAGTTTGGATATGACTCGGACCTGGGTTTCGAAATCCCTGAATCGGTCGACACAGCTCTCACCAATTCTGCGAACTGCAAATGTTGTTCCGTCTTCAAGAACTGCTTTGTACAATATACTGGAACCAGAAGCCCCGAGTATATAAGCTGAAGCTTTGAGTAAAGCCTCCAGCTCTAGTTCCTTGTCTCCATCCAAGGTCACCAGTGTCCCTTTCTTGTTTTGATCATGCAACTGCTGCCGTTGATTGTCCAGACTTTTTCGACCACTTTGGTTTTCCTCTGTTTCAGAGGTTTCTGAATCTTCCTCCTCATCATTTCGTCTGTTGCGTAAACATGACCATCTTGAGTAAACTTTTGGCTCTGAGGATAAAGATGAAGACAGTGACAATGTATCCTTTGCTGCAGTTGCTTCTTTATTCAGTGTAGACTCAACAGTCTTCCTTTTTATCAGCCGGTAGACATAAAAGAACGCCATAGCCAGGATTATAATCCCCGCAACATCTCCAAAGACAATTCCTATTATGGTTCCTGGCCTGAGCCCCGCCGAGCCTTGGCCAGGCCCGGCGGAGGCGGAGCCGTGGTTTGAGTCTAGGGTTTTGGGAATTGCTGCAATTGCAGGAGGAGAAGTTGGCGCAGAGACATTTGAAAAAGAAGACTCTGAAGAAGAAATTGGACACGGATTTTTAGATAATTCACCACACAGATTGGAGTTTCCAGAAAATGAACTTCTGTTTTGGCTCATGAAAACAGTGGTTTCTGGGATTTCTCCTGTGAGATTGTTGAATGAGAGGTCAATTGTTGCATTTCCCGGAATTTTCTGTGAGAATTCTGGTGGGATTTCTCCGGAAAAGTTGTTGTAAGAGAGGTTCATATAACGAAGATTGTTGCCTCCGAAATCAGGAGGCAAAGATCCATTGAATAGATTTGAAGACAGATCTAGAACTTGAACAGAGTTGAATCCACCAGGAAGACTATCAGAGAAATAATTATTCCTTAAAGAAACAAAAGTTAGATTTTGCAGAGTAGTAAGAATCGCTGGTAGCTTCCCCTTCAAGAAATTATGAGAGAGATTAAGAAACTGAAGATTTTGCAACCGCCCCATTGATTCCAGCAATTCACCAGAGATCAAATTACTCGACAAATCAAGAAAACGAAGGTGGGTGGCATTGAAAAGGGTGCAAGGAAGAGACCCATTTAAAGAATTGTTCGAAAGATCAAGATTTTCCAGGAATTCTATCAAGCCCAAATCATTCGGAATGTAACCATGAAGCTGCGAATTGGGAAGAGACAAGCTTGTCACACGAGAGTAATAAGAGTTTTCTCTTCGAGGAGATGCACATGAAACTCCATTCCAGGAACATGGAGTTTCATCGTTGAAGCTCCAGTTCTCCAGAACATTAAGAGGGTCACTGAGAACAGAGTACTTAAAAGAAATCAAGAGAACCCCATCTGGGTTTAGCCCAAAAGCTTCATCAACAACAGAAAATGAAGCCACAAGAACAAAAAGAAATCTCCACAAATTGAAACTGAAACCAACACTTGAAGAGCTCATGACCGAAAACACATCTCTCCTGAGAAAAAACAGAGAGAGATACGAGGTGAGATTTATGATTGCTGAGATTCCATGTGAAAGGAAGTTGTTAAATAAAAAGTAAGTGAAGTGCAGAGAAACGCAAACACACAGCTCACCAAATCAGAACTTGCTGGTACCAAAATCCCCTGTGGCAGGTCTGCAGCAATTTATAAATTAAACTCTCTTAAAGAAAATGATTAAATGTTACTTTATGAATCAAGGAAATTTGCTGCGAGTAGCATCTTTGCTACAAGACACCTACATGGAGTTGGAAAGTTGCAGTCATCTCTCAGATTGACTTTTATAAGCCATTGTTTGTTTATTAATTTTCTGCATTATGATTATTATATTTTTTCACCATCTCTTTGTTTCGGTAATGTAGATTTAAGCAGTTTTATTTCTTATGGTTAGTGGTTTGGGAGTGTTTACCGGTCTAGCCAACGGGTAGACTTTGTAAAGATCGAGATAAATATTTAATAATAAATATATTAATGGATTAATTGTATCAGTCTCCACTGGGAATCAACAAAGGTAGACTAATTCCTAAAAGGCCAAAAGACTTTGAAAAAATTTGTCTCCAACGAAGACAAAGGGATGGTAGGGAGAGAAAAGGCGAGAGAAAGAAATGATACAATCGAAGGTGGTAAAGTTTATGATAGTTTCAAAATTTAAAAAAAATAATAATTATTTTTTAAACTTTAAATAGAAAAATTATTAAAATTTTAAATTAAAGAGAGAAATATAATAAATTTTTAATTTTTTTATTCTTTACAAAAGATTAATATTTGAATTTTTGAAAATTAATGAATCTCGATTGAGAATAAGTCTTTTGGCCTTTCTAAAATCAAAAGATAATGGTTCCAATTTTCACATTTTGATACTAACACCATTTTTTAATCCAATCCCACCCATATTTTGGTAATGCTAACAAAAAATTTCAAGTGTTTTTTGGCAAAATTTTAGTACCTTAGGATGATAAATGAAAGAGGTACGGAGGAATAAAATTCAACGCGAGGTTCTCTCATTAATATATATATATATATATATATATAGAGAGAGAGAGAGAGAGAGAGAGAGAGAAAGAGAGAGCGTAAATCGCATTTTCCCATCCAAGGTTCGACTGAAAACGCATATAATTTTTTCACTCAAAATTAAATTCAGTTTAAAAAATTAATAATATAAAAATAAAATAGTAATTTATTATAAATTAATTTTAAAAAAAATTAAAAAATAACAATTTTTATGAAACCCAAATATTTTAAATTAAAATTTAACTTTAAAAAGGTTTAAAAAGTCAAATATTAATCTCTATAATTTTTTTAAACACTCATATATTTTAAAATATTATATAATTCTAATAGTTATAATATAATATTAACATTTATAATTTGTTATATTATATTTTATTTTTGGGTATAATTATCATTTTTAAAAAGATTAAGGTAGACTGATATTTCAAAATTTTTTTAAAACCCCTAAACTTTTTAAACCCCTAAAATTTTTAAAAAATTTAGTTTACTACTTTATATATGATTTTACAACAAAGACACTCCTATTTATATAAAAAAAAGGTGAGGATTAAAGAAAATAGAAATAAGAGGTTCCTTATATAATTTTAATATTTAAAATATTATTTTTAATTTTTGTTTATTTAGGGCATATGTTAATTTTGAAAAATAAAAAAGTAGGGATAAGATGATAATTTTACTTTCTAATATTGTTATTATATTAACATGGCTTAATTTTGGGTAGGAAAGGATTATTTATGCTTAATTTTGGGTGAAAAAGTATAGTTTATACCTATTAAGGGTGAAAAAGGGTTTTAAAGCCAAACCTTGGGTCGTAACAGAAATTACTCTAAAAATACATATATGATTATCCGGTTGTTTGTAGCATTATTGTGAGGGTCCCAACCGGTTGAAATATTATCTCATCACTGAATCATTGTTGAAAAATAGAGGTGAACAATTTTCTTTCTACGATTTGCCAACCCTTGGAAATTTGACTATGTTATAGCTGGTACCCTTTTGGCATTTCGCTCTCTTTTAAGTCACCCTTTGGATGTTTGGAAATTCGAAGAGATTAATGGCCCAGCAAGGAGCATGCCACTCTTAAATCTGCATTATTGGTGTCCTAGTTTAATGATGTGGAGTAAACAGAAATATTTAAAGGCCAAAAGACTTATTCCCTCCCAAGGTTTAGTTTATACCCAATACACACCCTATGAGGTTTCAAAAACTTAAACATCTATCTATAAGCTAATTTCTATTAAAATTTTCAGTTAAAGTTAAAGATAAAATTATTATTTTACCAGTAATATTAAAAAAATATAATTTTATTTCGTTTTCCTCTTTAGGTTTTGAAAACTAATATTTCATCTCAGCTTTAGCTTTAAAAAGTAACTTTTTCTCCTCCCAAATCCTCAAAGTTCTCTTCTCTTTGGCGATAACTATTAGCTCCTCCATTTTCTCTCTTCCATTGTCGATGATGTTTGATGACAGGCAAAAAAGCCTCTATTGACAACGAATCTATGATGAAGACAACTCGGCCAATTTGTCCAGATTTGTCACACTTTCTATCGAATTGGCTCCAAACAAAGCTTTCATTGTACAATATCTATATGTATATGTTAATATTTCTACTGCTTTTTGATGGAAGACTTTTCTCAAAATGGTTTTGTTGATATATAAATATAGAGTTAATAGCATTTTTCCACCCTTAGTTGGTATAAATTAAAATTTTTCATCAAAACTCAAATTTGTTAAAAAAAACTAATGATATAAGAGTAATTTTATTATTTATTAATTTTGAAAATAGAGAATAACAATTTTCTATCATACGTAAATATTTTAAACATTACAATTTAATTCTTAAAAAATTTTGTTATATTTTGTTCAATTCTTTAAAATGTAATTGTCATTTTTGAAACTATAAGGGGATAAATTGATATTTCAAACATTTCCAAAAAGCCCCAAACTTTCTTTTCAAATTTTCAATAGTTTATCTGATAATATTTAATTATACGACAAAGACACCGATAAAAAGAGATTAAGAAAATGTGATGATGAAAGTGAAATAAAATAAGATATTTCTTATATAATTTGAATATTTTAAATATTATTTTTAATTTTTTTGTTAATTTTGGACTATATATTAATTTTAAAAAATAAAATAATAATTTTACTTTTTAATATGATTGTTTTGTTAACGAAATTTAGTTTTGAATGAGAAACTATTAATTATGTTGGATTTTGAGCGGGAAAATGTAATTTATAAATAATTAAATTGGTGGATTTTCAGGTAAATAGTTTTTATACGCAAATTTTCGTTATCAAGATTTCAAACCAAACATCATCGATCCCAGTAGCTTTTTCACATCACAACCCAAGTCCCACAAAATCCGAGCAAGCCAAACAAACGCATAAAACGTTTTCAGTGCAGCCAGTTGGAAAAATTGTTTTAGGATTTCTAAAAGTAACTCGAGTGGTAATGGATAAAGTTTCGTGCAAAAAAAAAATATATATTTAAATTTTTATCGATAATATTTTAAAATTAAATTTTTAATCAAACACTAAATCTAAAATATTACTTATTTAAACGTAATCGTTTTATTCAAAAGAATCATCTAACTTGAATGACGTCTCTCAGTTAAAAAAAAAAAAAGGGGAAAAGCTGCCAAAAAATACTAATGAAGTATCTAGTTCTGCATGATTCAAGTGCACCAAGCTGTCCAATTTGACGGTGGACAAAAAATAGGCCCGGGCGGACCTCCTCGGTGGACAATTGCGATCCGACATTTTAGTACAAATCAGTCGCTTTATTGACTGCTATGTTTGAAATTGAGTCCAGTGACACTTGGGATTTTTTGGATTTTGTTGATGACTACACATGGCTGCATCATCTCACATTTGATTATTTTTTCATTTTTTAATAATATTTTGGCAGCTTTGTCCATCTAATTATAAAGTAGTTAATCAATAAAAAATTAGGTGAACCCCCTTGATTGTGTTAATAATTCCAAGATTAGTACACTTGGTTCCACCAGCCACTCTGTTTTGGTACATCATTCGCTCTGCATTTTTAATTTCTAACTAAAAATTAATCATGAAAGTTTTACTTTTTAGGAACGATAAATCTTATTTGAATCAGATCATTTATTCAAAAATAAATTAATTATATCAAATAAATAAAAATTTTAAATTTAATAATTAATTTTATAATTACTAAATCAGATCAATTAAAAATATAATTTTGATATATTATAAAGAGATTTGAGTCAAACTCTTTATCTTAAAGTCGTATTTTTTGATCACTTAAACCACCGTTCGGAAATGCTCCTATGATTATAATTGTCATCTCCTAAAACCACTCTTTTTGTCTTTAAAGTGAAAATAATGCCCTTAAGCATCTAACTTTTTCTTTATGCAAAAAGAGGGCAACAGCAACTTGGAGGGCGGGAAATGGGAATTGATCCATTGTTCTTTTTCACTTATGCATGTCGTCTTGTGGGAAATGGGAAATAATGATATATTGCGATCTTCTTAACTTATATATTTTTATATATAAAATCTCCTCTATCACCAATTTGTTACTCAAATTACGTCTTAGGGGCTCTTGTAATTATAATTGTTATCTCCTAAAACCACTCTTTTTAAAGTGAAGATAATGCCCCAAAGCATCTAACTTTTTCTTTATGCAAAAAGAGGGCAACAGCAACTTGAGAGGTGGGAAATGGGAATTGATTCACTGTTCTTCTACAGAAACTTTTAGAAAGGTCAAAAATAAATCTGACAAGTCTATGCTCTGGATTCTAAAATCTTGTTTAATTGCTTCAATAACCATATATAGTGCCTGATTTTTATTAGAGTCACTAAACATCCTTTTATTTTTTATTAGCCATAAATCACCTTCTAAATCTGCTAAAATAGTTAAATGCCGAGTGAAAGAGTCAAGAGTGAAGAGATTATTTGGCAGGGCTTGCTTGAATTTATGTGCTTTATTTTCTTCCTTCTCCCCCAAATGGGCGGATCATGCTTCTCCTCTTCCTTATAAAATCAACAGTTCTTTGTACCATGAACTGATAGTCATCGAAAGGCCAAAGAGAAAAGGCAGAAACACCAAAGTCTCTGGCCTTTTGCTCATTGACAATATTGATAGCCACACTGCAACAACGAAGCCCACTAATTTTTAAGTAATTATATTTTAAGATCAGGTTGCACTGAAATAAGGATCTTCCGACAGCTTGAACGTAGTAGTTTTGTACTTCTTACGAACTGCCACAAAGAAAAAAAAGTAGCTTAGAAAAACTGAAAATAAAAGTGGCGAACATGAACCCCCCTTGAACCCGCATTTCTCAACAAACCGATCATTATGTATGAAAACGAGTGATGGTACAATTGGCTTCGAATCTGCTCAAATTCCCACCATTCGCCCTTCACGCATCTAGGTAGATGACATCACTAATAGATTTGAGCTTTTCTAAAAATCAACCATTTCCTAAGTTATAGCACGCAGCCTAGGGGTAGGGGCATGACCGACTCCGAATTGGCTTGGATTCCCTCCATCTAACCCCTTCACGCATCCAAGTGGATGACTTGATTGGCGAATTCGAAAAACTGCGCCCGTAAACCCCCGACTCGTGCTTTTCAAAAAACCGACCACTTCATGTCAAAACAAATGCCAATACGACTGGCTCTGAATCTATCCAAATTCCCATTTTCCACCTGTCTATATATTGCATATTTCTTATTTGCTTGCTTTTTTGAATGTAAATAAAAAATCTCGGCTAATCCATTTGTCTATTATTACTCTCCTCATGATTTGTCGAATCCTTTGGAAAATGTGACGAAATCCTTGAATCAGACTGGTAGTTTTCTAACTCGAGCTAATCTTCTTGACTGATAATTTTTTGGATTTATTTCCCGTCTTGAATCTTTGCTATTGTGTTGTATCTCTTGCATGTTATTATCTTGCATGTCTTCTACTGACGTCCGTGCCCGATTGAGCTAAAATGAAGAGTAATGTTATGTATACAAATTGGTATTTCTCTCTATGCCCGCACATCTTGTTTCCTTTTTGTTGTTTTCATATATATTTTCAACGAAGGAAACAACTATCACACCTCACCTACTGTTACATAACATGCAAACAATTATGATCTTCTTAAAACAAATTAACAAGTTAATCAGACATTTAACCTGCTAATCAGCTTCAACTGATTAACAAATTAAAAGATTAAATATTGAACCCCTCTGTGGCTAATCATCATATTTTAAGCCTAGTTAATTTGGGTTTGAGTTGTTTCTTGCAAATAATTATGTTTTGCATGCCTCTGCAGATGCGTTGAATCGAGAGTAAAAAGTTTTCGACAGGTTGGTTGGGAAGTCCACGCAAAACTCAGCATTGATGTTGCACGTTGGCTTTACAAACACCTCAAGTTTGAAGCCAAGAAATTCTAGCTCTTGTTTTATTATTATAAAAACAGAAACCTAAATCATTGAGTGATTCTATTGCTGCTTCTCGTGTACTTTTTCAATAAGTGAAAGATAAAATGATTTGAGCAGAATTTTTTTTTCTTTTGATAATGAAAAATCTCATTTGAGTCAGATCGTCTCTATAGGGTGGAATCAGTTATATCAAATCACTCAACTATCGAATCTAATGATCAATCTAATGATCAGTTTTATAATTAATTAATTAGGTCAATCAAAAATTTAATGATTATAGAATTGTTTATTAAACTCAAAATTAGACATATTATTCAATATAATTAATTCTGTTCTAAATAAATGATCTGACTCGATATAACTCCGACATTTATTTCTCGATGTAGATAAAGGGAGTTTGACTTTGTTAGGCAACTTTTGGTTTTGGACAATATTGTCAAAACAACGTGCAAAATGATGTATACATGAGCGAGGATATGAAGGATGTGTGGTGTTAATTATTATGAAATTCTTCAATGGAGGGGTGGGGCAAAGAGAAAGCTGCATTTTGGTCTTACCGGCATTCCTTGAAGCTTGATGGGCACTTGGCTTTTTTTTTTTTTTTTTTTTAACGATTACTCCCTTTCAAGTTAGATTATTTTTTTTAGATTTAATTAATTATATCGTATAAACAAAATTCTGAGTTCAGTAATTGATTTTGTAACTACTACACTAAATTTAATATTAAGATATTACAATATTTAAATTTAAATCCTCTTATTTGTGCTACCTCTTGAGAGTATGATTATTGAATTGTGTATCATATTATATATCAAAATTTTAATTTTATATATTATATATAGTATCTTTTGCATGATATGTCTTTTAGAAACTAAAATAATAACAAAATTTTAATTAACAAGTTATTATTTTGAAAAATATCATAAACACCCTTAAAAAATTAAAATTTCTCATATATATATATATTATTATTATTTTTAAAAAATATGTATTACTCTATATCAATAATATATATCATATTATAAAAGACATATTGTATTATACGATATATTTATTATATTATATTAATCAATATATATTTTTATATATATTATTTTTTATATATATTATATCATAATATAATAAATATTTTTGGGGGCATTCGGTCTTTTTCACCATTAAGGGCAACTTACTTTATGCAAATCACATTCGCTTCAAAAGGTTAGTTGAATTTCGTCAAAAAAGCTAATCTCAGCTGTAAACCACGTGATGTGCTTTGCTGACTGATCAATCAACCTTTCATGAGGGGAAAAATCAGAATAAAGAGGGAGGCAGATAAGGGTTTTTCAACTTCCAAATCTGCAAGTCCACTGCTTAAATGCTTCGATAAATGGAGTTGGCCCCGTGAATTAGAAGACATACTGTTTTAATAGGCCGAAGTAATATCTCCCACCCAACTTATGATAAATTGACAAATACATGTTGCAGGGTTTTAAACCTCAAATACTCATCCATATAAAATTATTATATTTTGTAAGTGTATATTTATTTATAAAACTTTGTAAGTGTATATTTATTTATACGTTCAAACTTGAGTGAAAAATTACCGTTTCACCGTTTTAATATTTCTCCACAGCTAACTGGTTTTCTTCCTTGATGCAGGCCTGTGAATGGGAGCATTATTGGGTTTTTTTCCTCTGTGATTTTGTCTTGAGTTGTGTTGTGTCCATAAATTGGGATGAGGAAACATGGGGAAAGAATTATCAGAAGAATCTGATGAAATAAATCTAATTAAACTTTAGTAAGGAATAAAATCTGATTCCAGTAGGAATAAAGCGAGGCTACGGTGAGATGTAATGTGAATGCCGTTAATGCAAACCTATCTAATATTCCAACGTAAAGAATTATCTTGGACCCTGAACATGGCAGAACTTAATTCCACGTATTACATACCGTGCCAGTCCCAATATGATTTCTCGTTATAAAAAAAAGAACAAAAATGTTCAAAATTGGTTAGTCTTGAGAATGGATAGCCTAATTTGAGTGAGATTCTTGATTACCAAAAAAAAAAAGTTAACCGAATTAAATTTTTTATTTAGAGAAAATTATAAACCAAAATGAAACCGATTTTAAATTAACTGATTTTGATATGAATTGAAAATATTAATTAATTAAATTGAACTTTTTATTAATTGGTTTAGAATCAAATTTTAATTGATTATTTTGTATTCTTAAACCAATATTTGAATCTGAATTTTTCAAAAAAGGTATTTTTATTCAGTTTTTGACATAAAAATTAATCCAATTTGATTGCCGAATAATTTTTAGCACTCCTTGGTTGAGAAGGAAGTGGGTCACGTGTGTTTTACAGCATCATTCATCTATGCACGTGTAGAACCCTTACTATGATAGGACCAAAAGCCTTAAACATAGTTCAATTGGGCTGAGAAGCCCAACCTTTAAGATGGACCTGTAATTTAGAGTGAGCTCAATTTCTTAAGTTTCTTTTTTCTGATCGGCCGAGGATGGCAACGCCCTCATAAACGCTTATTCAACGATAATAAAATTATATATATATATATATATATATATATATATATATATATATATTTAATATATGATTTAAATAAAAATTTTTATATTACCACATAATTATATAATTTTATATTAAACATAAAATAATATATAATTATATGATGATATATTATATATATATCTAAATTATATGTAAAAATATATATATATATTATCTATGTATATATAAATTCAAGAGTAACGTTATGCGCACAACTCATATGTATAATTTTATGTACAACTAATGATATATCATTATACGATTAAATTGTTTCAAATTAAAAATAAAATAATATATAATTATATAGTGATTGATATACATTAATTATGTACAAAATTGTAAATATAGGATATACACCTAGCATTATTCTAAATTCAATTCGATATGATATAAATATATATGTTTATGTAAATAAAACTATTATCCTTCTCTAGTATCCTATAAAAAAACATGATTAAAAGGAGATTGACATTAGATTTGTACTTAATAACCATATTTACTTTTATCTCATGTATTGCTGTATGCCCATAATTTCACCGTCAGTAAAATTATGTGTTCACACTTATTTGTATTATTATATGATTGAGTGATTTTAAATTAATGATAAAATAATATATATAAATATGTATACAATTATATACTAAAAATAAATATATATAATATTACTTTTTCACCGTATTTTTGCATAATTTTTTTCTCAAATTAACAATTAGAATGGCGGAAAAAAAAAAAGTAAAAAGAAGCTTACTTGGATTACGGTGAAATTATCATTGGATTTTGTGATTTTTAAATAAATTATTGGTGAAAATCTTCGTGAAAATTAGATCAATGAGCTATGACAGGTATTATTTTATTTTATTATATCCATATAATTTTTAAAATGTTAGTTATAACACTATGACCTCCTAATTTGACTAATTTAATCAATTGCCATTTTTATTACGAGGCATTGTTTGTCATTGGTAGATCTACTTTATTTAGGGGTGATTTTATAATATTCTAAAGTGAAGGGATTAGTAAATTTATCCGAATAAAATAGTTAAATTATGGGGACTTAAATGTAATTCTAAATCTTATAACCGCTTCTAATTGGGTGCAAGGAGAGAAACAAACAGCGACCAGCCATAGCACAGCGAGTGACGGAGAGAGAGGGCCGTTAGGTGAAAAAAATAAAATAAAAAAAGAAGGAAAGAAAATAAAAATGGGAAGCTCATCGAAGGAGGACACGGCCAGCGACGGTGATACCTCCAGCAGGGAAACGCCTCCCCCCGATTCCAGCCTCTTCTCCGAGGGAGAGCGAGTGCTCGCTTATCACGGCCCTCGCGTCTACGAAGCCAAGGCATTTCTTCTTTCAAATCTTTTTTCTTTTAATTTTCCTCTGCCTTTTAATTTTCAAAATGAATCCCATTTTCTTACTTTTCTGTCTTGTTGCTTTATTAATTCTCTAATAATTCCTTTCTTTTTTCTTAAAACTTCATGTTTTGATTAGTAAAATTAGGGTTTATTGTTTTTTGTGTATTCTCTCATCAATTTTTACTTAATCGAGTCGTAGTTGCTGTAATAAATGTTGTGGGGTTTTTAGTTTTGTAGTTATTGATAATGCGGATGTAATGTAAAAAGTCAAATGCTCTTGAGGTTTTTAGTTAGTGCGATGACCATGAGAACACTATATTTATTCCATTAAGTTGGGAAAGTGATAGATTATGCATGCTGTTGTGTTTTAATGTCCTGTTGGACGGAGTAATGAGAGAAATCTTCATAGATATATAATTAAGTCTGTTTTATATGGTGACTTTAGTTTGATGTTAGTAAAGATGTGTTGTGTCACGTTGGCTCAATGCAGAAATTTTGGATGTCAAACCTGGTTTATAATTGACTTCTGCTCTTTATGTTTTAGGTTCAAAAGGCTGAGGTGCGAAAGAAAGAGTGGCGATTCTATGTTCACTACCTTGTGAGTCTGGCCATCTCTCTTCCTCGTTTCTTTCTTTTCAACAAGTTATTTCGTATCAAGTTATTTCCTTTAAGTTACAGCTGACAGCAGTTAGCACAGTAGTATTTTAGCTTTTTCATTTAAATGTTTGAACCACTGAATATGGTGGATGAACAAAGTATACCTCATCACAATTGCACATGTTCATTTGTTGTTTTGCAGGGTTGGAATAAAAAGTGAGTATGCCTTGTGCTGTATTCTCCTGCCCATACATTTCGAGTTTGATTTCTTAACTTAATGATGTAAAGAGTGCTGTATATTAGGTCTTTTCTTCTTTTTCTTTCTGACTGTACCACTATATGTAGTACTCTAGTCATCTAATTCAGATTGCTCTCCCTAAATGTGGCATGCTTTTGGAACAAAGCACAGAATTTGATCACTTCTTATTCTTTTAGTTCCTTCTGATGAAATAACTTAAACTAGGCATTATAATAATAAATATTATCTCTAGAGAGGTGGAACAAATATAGCTTATTAACAGTCTACACAAATTGGGATTATGTAGTGTATTTCTTAATGTGACTATTTTATATTATAATGCTTTCTCCATAACGAAGTTCAGCTTTTTAAGACTAATAATATGAGTCTAAGAAAAGAAATATATCTTGATACCTTGAAAATTATACCAAAATGACCATTTATTATAAAGTAGGCTGTTCAACTATTTATATTAAACATGCTTTCATGTGTCTTGTGTCTTTTCTTATGGAATTATCCAGTCAAACTAGTCTTTTTTGCTTCAACATTTTTTTTTGCAATTTGCAAATTTTATACTCTCCGTTAAGTCTATGAGATTGATACCTTGTAATTTGAACATTGTACTAATTTTATGGACTTGGGAGGGTTATGTTTGCATGGACGTTTGAGAATATGTTGTTGGACACATTGAGTTCTTTTTAAACTTTTGTTGGAGATGTTTGGGATCTGGACAAGAGTCTATTCTTTGTGGACTGCACAACAATGAGACATTTTATTTGAGGAAAAATCTTTTCAGTGAGAAATTGTGGAAGTTTGCATTTATTAATATTTATCAACCTTTTCAAAAAGGGACACAGAAATCATATAAATGGCTTGGAAATCTTGCCAACAGTTGGGACGAATGGGTTGGAGCAGACCGGCTATTGAAATATACTGAAGAGAATTTAATGAAGCAGCAAGCTCTCCAAAAAAAACAGGGTGTTGACAAGAGTTCAAAGTCTGGACGTCCTGGTCATTCTAAGCAAAAGGGTTCTACTGGTTAGCTCATCTCATTTTATTTTTTTACTTATTCACTTATTAATGCAGAAAATATTAGAAGCATGAATGTCAGCTCCTAATTATATGTAATCATTTTTATGTGGGTGTTTCTGCATAAAGTAGCCCTAGGCAAGCATAATCTTGGCCTTCTCCGATCCTCAAAAAGTCCCATGTAATTTTTTCTGAATTACATTTACTGTTGAGGGTAGTATGCATTGAATTTCCGTAAGGGATACTGGATAATTGTTGGCAGTGTGCACAAAGTTGACAATGAAATTTCATATTTATATTATTATGTATCTCCAATATGTGCTTAGATGTTCATAGTATCACTTCTCTTTCATGTTCAATATTTTCCCAAATCCTCTTTAGGGGTTTCAGGGTACTTAAATTGATTTTGTCAACATTGGATGATAAATGTCTGGCACTCCTGTGGGGCTCAATATTTCGGTTCCAGATTGTTGTCCTTAGAATCTAGAATTTGACCTGAATGCAAGTATAGAGATACCTTTAGAAGTCTTTTTTCCTCAAAACATGATCTAGAATTAGGAGTCCATGTGGTTATGAGATTTCTTATGCTCAACCTTTATAGTGGCTTCTTCAAACAGGTAACTAATTCAGTTATTAATAAATATTATGGGTATGATTATATTGTTTAGGTCTGTTGTGAATAAAGGTGAGATTGAGAGCTACAGATTCGCCTTGAACCTTTTGGTTATGGCTTTTGCCTTATCATATTTTGGAGACTTTTTGTGAAGATGGTCAATAACTGTCCCAGCAATTGGAGGAACAAGAGCATTGGTAATTTAAACATCAGCCACAAAAAGCAAAGGGGTGATGTGTACATTCCTGTTAAATGATGCCTAATTTGTTTATAGCTGTTCTAAATGATTGCCTTAATGAACTAATCAGGATTTGGAGCCCTTTTATCTTGTTAAAAATTTAATTAAATTGCAGGGTTCATTTTTTATGCATCATGTTCTAGACAAAAAAGGCATGACTGACAATTCTTTTCATTCATATGGTATTGAACTACTAAGCTTGTCCTCATTATGACGTCTCACCAGTTCAGTCTTGGCGTCTAGATTTTATCTTCCAAATAGTTAAGGCATTTAATTTAGTATTTTTGTTACGCTTCACTCATTGGGGGTTTCAAGTGTTTGACAAATTAATTATCAGTGCCTCTTTACCCCCCATTGACTACTTATTTTGCTTTTGATTTATAGATGCAAAGGTGGATAAAGATGACCTGAAAAGCAATGGTATTTATCTATTATCAATATTAATTTTCTATTTTCTCTTTTCATCCTCCTAAATGTGATGGTTTTTTCATTTTTTAAATCATCACCAGCATCATTCATTAGAATTGTTACTGCCCTTCTTTCTACTGAAATTTTGCCTTATAGTGTGTTTGTTTGTGTGGGAAAAGTAATTATCAGGTTACATGATGTTGTTCTTACTGTACCTAATATATATCATTGCTTTATACAGTCATGTTCATTTTTCTATATTGTGATTTTTAAAGTTATATCAAGGTTTGGTCATCCTGTATGTAACAGAAATGAAAATATTGTCATGCATGGTATTTGTTAATCATATTCCATCAATTTTCAGTAGTTCCACAAGTCCTTTTGAAAATTTAGGAATGCCATTGTGAAAAACATCAAAATTTATTGCCTGCTGTCATGGGGTGTCTTGCAGCAGTGTAGTTTTTTCTTCTCAATGCAATGCGAACAAACTTAAAAAATGAAATTTCATGGGATTAACAAACACAGCTACCTACCTCTTTTTCTCTTCAAGTTGTGTAGTTTACAACATTTTAAATATAATATGTACATTAAAGGGCATTGAATTTCATGCTATATAACATATGTCAATATTTATTGCAGTGGCTAAAGGGAAGAAGCGAAAGAGTGACTCCAGTGTAGAGGTCTGGCTGTATATAACTAAATATAATACTTGAATATTTGTCTTTTGTGAGATCAAAAGAAATATTTTCTCTCTGTTTTCTGAATATGGTTATTAATGCATTCGTTCTCACCTGCTACATCTGTTTGCTTTCCAAATTATTATTTTCTTTCTAATGTATTTTATCCATTTTAATAGGCAATAGGTTTTATGTAATAATTCTTTTATAAGCTACAAGGATGTGTTAAGAGTGGCACAGACATGGTGTTCTAGTTCTTAAATGCTTAAACGTATCTCATGGAGACACCACTTTCTGGTTGCTTCCCAAATTTTATAAGTCACCTCTGATATATGCATATATATCTCGTCTATTTTAAATCTAATTAATGGGTTTCACAAAAACAATAGAGAGTTGATAAGGAGCACAGATGCAATTTCCTAGTTTTGGATCTCATTTACTTGCTTTCACTTATTTTTTAAGTCTGGGAAAATCTTGGAAAAATTGCACATGAACACATGGATGCTCCATTTGGAAAGTTATATGTATTCCTCATATTTCTTATAAGGTTCTAACATCACCTCCTTTTATATTGTTGTGCAACATGTGGTCTATAATCATTAGAAGGACAATCTGTCTTTAGAAAGGCTGATCAAGATCCAAATTCCTCCAACCTTAAAGAAGCAGCTTGTTGATGATTGGGAATTTGTTACTCAGCAGGATCAGGTATATATGCTATGAACTGTTGGAATGTTATTGTATATCAATGATGCTTGGTTAAGATTTTAGTTTAAAAAGAGTAAATTTATCTTCATGCTTTAGTTGGTTTCACAAAGATTTTCCTTCTTTTCTCGGGAATTTGAAGGATGAGATGCTTTTCATGCAAATCAATAGTTACCGGTTCACTTTTAAGTAGAAGTGTAAATTTAACACCCCTCTCTAGAAAAATTGCTTTTCAGAGGAAGATGTCACTAATTAGAGTATATGAGTATGCATTTATTTAAAAGACACACAAATAAATTCCATAAATTCTTTGAAAAAATGTCATTTTTTAATTTGTGAAAATTACAAAAATACTCTTTTAAAACCATGTGTTGGAAGCGTACGAAAAATGTCCTCAAACATGAAATATAAACTAAAAAGTCTACCATGTGTAGCTAAGCACATAAAAGTAGAAGAATAAAAACTGACAGAAATGCCCTCCTTATCTCTATACCTGTGGATTGCCACTCGTTCTGCAGCTGTTACAATCACCTGTACCTATACATATGAAAGTAGCGGAATGAGTGATAAAATATTCAGTAAATAAGACTTTACTGCTAATTTTTATATAATTTCCCAATTATCCTTGGTCTTGACCCATACTATCCCTATCATTTAGAGTTGGAGATCGAACTCCCATTAAGATGATGGTGGGTCTTATGTCTCATCTTTGTGCTCATACTAAACTCGGGAACATCTAGGCTATATGCTCAAACTCTCAATTCGAACTATGATCCACTCAGTCATTATGAAACCACTCTCCGAATTCCTAACTAGTGTGACATCGGAAGCTCTAGGGTCAATTGAGTCATACTTGATCACTAAGGAACCACTCCCTAGATTCCTTAGCGTGGTCATATAATCTATTGGTGAAAGTATGATCATCTGGAATTATATTTGTAGCTGTATACTACACTGATCGAACTAGATTGAATACACGGATTCAACACCTTGGCCATGTGAGCTCTCTTCCACACACCCAAACATGATCTCAATTGGCTCTATTGCAAGCATCCTACTGTAGGTAAGGTGTCCTACTGTGAGTGATGTAGAAAAATATGTACTCACGGTGTCCCTTTGTAGCGATCTTAAGATGTCTAACATGCATGCATCTCAAGCCTCCATTCTTCTTAGGCACATCATAGTTTCCAACTAAAACATATCTCATGCCTAGCTAAGATCACATCTTTTAAGCACATAAGGTACTACTATGTACTTGAGATCTTTATACCGTCTCTAGGGTCTTGTATCCCTTTTAGACATACAAGACCTTCTTCCTTGCGGCCTCTCTTGTTTAACATATTCTTATATACATGAGGGTGTGTCTCACAAACATGGGTGTGTGTGTGTCCTCTTGGTATTTAATATACTTTCCATTTTTTCACTCATCTTCGATCACAGTACTTCTCAAGATGTTATGGCCATTTCACCCCATATATGGTCGTGCTAAAACTATACAGGGGCAACCTTCATGGCCTAGTTGACCACTCAATAGCTGATGGCGTCCGACGATTGTCACATTGTCGGAAGACTCAACCTGAGTTTTGGAGTTTGCACGCATAGGCGTATGTCCCATACAACACCGTCAGGTCTAGAGTCCAAAAATTGGAAGAGTAGACCTAAAATCGAACCCTAATTCGGTCTCTACTCATCTCTCTCAATTCAAAGCATACCTAAGGCATTTACAACCCTTTCTCAATGCTAAACAAATTCTCTAAGGCACCAAATACCAACAATCATATAAAACACAATTCAAAACTCTCTTATATCACATAAATAGCATAAGAATTATCATCAAAATTATTCAAGACATAACAAAGTGCACAATCCAATCTATAGGTCATTGGCTACGAAATCTATTATTACCAATTACACATGATTTCGTCAACTCAATAACTTGGACATATTTGGCAGCATCTAATCATAGAATCATACATCTTTAACATATTTCATAGATCCTAAAACCTATTGTAATAACGAAGATAATCATTAACTAGCAGTTTGACAAGGGCAATAGCCTCAATCCATAGAACATAAGCATTCAACATAGAATGAGGTCCCACTTACCTCTTTTTGTCGCAAACTCAAGCTGACAAACAAGCCTCCTCTCAACAAAAGTTGCCTCTGACATTGCCGGAAAAAATTGTTGGGAGTTGATGGGAACCCAATCTTTATTCAACTAAAACAAAAAATTAAAACACAAAAACATAATAAAATAAAAATTATTTCATTAATTGGAGGGTTACAAAGATAAATCAAATAGTTCAAGGACTCTGGGGCCTGCTGTTTTTGGATAGTTTGAGGAGTCCAAAACCTCCTTTTTTTGACCATTTGAGACGCTAAAAACCTTCTACAATCAGCCACAAGTGGCTACCCTCAAAACTAAAAAGCCCTAATGTATTTTTTTTCTCCCTTTTGAAAACTAAACATCTTTTTTATAATAAAACTATTCCAAACTACCTTATAGATTAAAGACAAATGTTCTAATTCTAACATTTTTCTCTCCTTGAAAAACCACTTTGTTCTCAAGGTGGGTTATTTTATTTTTTTCATATATATATATATATATGGAATTTTTTATTTTATTTTATTTTTTTCCATATATCTACTCACCCCCTTTTCTACCCATTTTCCTTTCCACCTCTTCACTTTTTCCCAAGCAGTCCCGCCCATCTTTTCTTTTCCTATTCTTTTGACAGGTGTTAACTTTTTTCTTATTTTGCTTTCCAGTTATCTCACACAACTTCTTTCTCTTTTTCTCTTATTTTCAACTTTTCGCAAAACTTTCTCTTTCTTTCTTTTTTTGACTTCTCATTCATCAATAGTTTCTGTAGTTATTTTTTTCTCAGCTTTCATACGACCTTCTTCATTCTCGACATTTTGTTTTCTTCTCCTTCTTCTTTTTTTTGACACTTTTCTAGCATGCGTCCACCGATTCATTTCTCACGGTGATTATTCATCTTCAAATCAACCTCTACGGTCAACATTTTCTAGTGGCTTCACTTTTTCAGTTGTCGTCTATCTTCCCCATTGGATCAAATGTTCTGATACTATTTAATAGGAACTCCACCTTTATTTAACTAAAATAAAAAAGTAAAACACAAAAACATAATGAAATAAAAATTATTTCATTAATCAGAGGGTTACAAGGATACACGGGACAATTCAAGAAGTCTCAGGTCTCCCATTTGCGGACAGTTCGAGAAATTTGGAACCTCCCATTTGATGGTTATTTGAGACGCCGGAGACCTCTCACAATCAGTCACAAGTGGCTGCCCTCAAAACTAAAAAGCCCTAATGTATTTTTTTCTCTTCCTTTTGAAAACTAATCACCCTTTTTATAATAGAACTATCCTAAACTGACTTATGCATTGATGACAAGTGTCCTAATCCTAACACCTGCCATAAGATAGCCGGTTGGTCAAACTCAAAGCCTCTCTCTCTCTAGGAAGAATGCATGCATTTGGATAGGGATTGGAATCCTTAAAACACAGTCATTGTGCCTTTTAAAAACTGAAATCTCGTAACACCATACACAGGCATGTACATTGCCATATACGGCTGTGTATCGTGTAATTCAAAATTTACGCGAAGATCACCTTGTCCGATTGACATGTTTGCGACACACAGGCTTGACCTTCACATACACAATTGTGTGTCTCCCAAAATTCATATTTTAACTTTAAATTCACTTTAAACCTTTCAAACAATAATCATACTCATACTCAAAGACTATTTTGCCTTGGAGACGTATTTACGAGTGTTACAGTAATTGGTGAAAAAGCCTTGAAACCATTTATCCCTAAACATTGACCACATTCTGTTTGGTGTTTACCTTGCCATTAAACTTCATTCAAACTAAATCATATTTCTTGGATTGTAGCCATAGATTTTTCCCCAATTGCTCATAAGGAGATCCATCATATGTGCTTAATATAAATATTTACTTAGTCAATGTCTCTGATGAATCTATCAATTTGTTTTTTTCGACTAAATTTAGTTGAGAGCCTGAATTTAACCAGTGAGCTCCAGTGACTTTGTTGTTGTTTATTGGGTTTGCTAGCCATGAAATTCAATAATCTGCAGACCTCTCTGCATTTATACCTTTTAATTGTTTTTGGTAGAACATATGATTATTAGTATATATTATTTATCTTACATGCACGCCATCTTACCATCTTTTTTCATTCATTTTCTTTCCATTGTAGAGTATGGTTTTATGTAAATCTACCATGTTTGATTTTATGGGTTTAAAAGTATTCATCTAAAATAATGTTATGAACATGAGTGACGCAAAGCAGTGCTTCTAAATCCCAGATGTGGGTTATATAGTCATGATTATGGTGTTCTGCTTTGACGTGTTGACAGTTGAATATATCTTTCAAAAATATAATAAACTTTGTCAGGTCATACATATTTAGGGAGGCTTGTATAAAGTTTTGGATTGCTGTATACGTGTGTGTGTGTGTGCGTGCGTGCGCACGCACTCGCACCTGCCAATGTCTGCATAAGATAATTCTTTCCTTCTGCAGCTCGTTAAACTTCCACGCTCACCCAATGTTGACCAGATTTTGACGAAGTATATTCAATACAGAACAAAGAAGGAAAACTTGTAAGTTTTACTTCTAATGCCATATCTTTAGCATTATTTTCTTTTAATGTATATGCTTGTCATGTGAACTTTTGCTGCTTTCTACCCTATCTTAACTTTAAAATGAATTTATTACATTTTCTGTTATCATTATGTTAACAAGGTAATTCTCTTCGGTCTTGCTGAATCAGATTGAAAAGTGTTATAGTTTTCTACTAAATACTTGTAATTTTAGGTTCAGGTACAACTGTTTGAAAGTGTAATGGGGATGAGAGTGGTTTTAAAAATTTAATTTGTCAGTCAGAATGTGAAACATTCAAATTTGGGTCATAAATTAAGATGACTTTTTAATTACCAGCTTCTTGAGTGGAGTTTAGCCCTTAATTTGTTCACTCACCGAAACAGAAACATTTGGATGCCAAATACATGATTGTGTTCTGTGGTGCCATGCTCACATATATTCTTCATGCTCTCTTGTTGTACATGTGTAAATTACTTCCAGTAGAGACTGTGTGTTTTGAAGAAATTGAGAATTTATGTTAAGTTAGGCTGTATTGAATAAATTGAAATCCAGTTGTTACATCAATACCATTTGACATTCCTCAGATTATAGTCGTAATGGTGACATGGACATTTTTCGTGAATACAGGTTGGTTGGAACAGTTATAGAAATCATGAGAGGCATTCGGCTTTACTTTGACAAAGCATTGCCTGCGATGCTTCTTTACAAAAAAGAACGTGAACAGTATCATCATGTAATCGTAAATAATGTTTCCCCATCTACCATATATGGTGCTGAACATTTGTTACGCCTCTTTGGTATGCCTATACATAAAAGCTAATCGATTCGAATGTTTGCTGTTGGTTTATTTAATAAACTGTCATTAATTTACTTCTTAATTAGAGTTTTTTTTTTTTTTTTTCAAATGAAAATATTGAGTATTAGATTGCTTTTTTTTGAAATTATGTTTTGTTGTGCAATTGTCCATTGAGGTTTGGTTGACTGTATGCAAATTATATTCACCTCCTCGCAGATTTTAAACTGGAGATGATCTACTCGTAACTTTAATTTTCATGCATTATCTATTTATATATTGCATAAACTTTGAATTAGTTTGATACGTTTTTACTTGTCCTTTTGTGTGTTTGCAGTCAAGTTGCCAGAGCTATTGTTATATGTTGACATTGAAG
This sequence comes from Mangifera indica, assembly GCF_011075055.1. Lineage (NCBI taxonomy): Eukaryota > Viridiplantae > Streptophyta > Magnoliopsida > Sapindales > Anacardiaceae > Mangifera > Mangifera indica. The sequence continues at coordinate 3,082,195 of NC_058152.1, forward strand.
ATGAAACACTGACCCGCATGCAGCAGAAATTGACCGACTTTCTCAAGTATGAATTTGATCCTTGTTATTCCTTGTTATTACGATCTATAACTTTTAGAGAAGATTAAATTGCCTGAGAGATAATCGTTTTCAATGTCAATCAGGTGGCTGCAGAAGAATCAAAGTACTTATTTTCTTTCTCGGTATGATGGATAAAGTGTTTTGTAAAAGAATGCTGAGGGAGAAGATGGCTGAAGTATCTACGAAAACGCTCTGCTATCATTGTTAGATGGTGTTGCCAGCCACTGAGTTTCATGACAACCTTGGCATGATTACCTCAACAATCCTGGAAGGAAGCATCCAATTGTTGTAACACTACTAGCATTTCATCTTTTGTTTTCTGGTGGCAAGGTATGTCAAATTCAAGACTTCTTGTAGTATCAGGATGGTTCATTGTAATTGCTGTCTATGATATGCGTTTTTATTTGAGAATTTTATGGTAATAGCTCACTTCATTACAATTCTAACTTTGTAGAATGCTTATTTTGTTTGCCCCGGTGTTTTCATGACATTTTGCAAGAATTGTGCCCGGCTTATTCGTTAAACTTTGATTGGTTTTAAATGTATAGTGAACAATCCTCAATGTAAAATATGAATATAAAGATAAAGACTCTTCAAATCACAAAAACTAGTTTATTCAAGTAGAAGAGCTGAGTTCGAGTCTTTGTTATATTTATGAAACGTTGTAAAAATTCCTTTAATAAAAACAAAAACTAGTTCATTCAATCAATAGATGAGAAAATCTGACCGGGGAAGGACATGATTGCAAACCATTATTGTACTATGGTTTGAAAAACTTCCACAGCAAAAGGGGACTAGCATGGTAATGATTATCGATATTAGTATCTTATGATATGATAAATATAAAAAATAATATATATATTTAAATATATTGAATTAACATAATATAGTAAATATATTATATGATATGATATTTATCTTTTAATACGATAAATATTATCGATTTGGATTGATATATCTTTCTAAAAAAATTAATGATATAATGGGGGGTATATGAAAATTTTTAATATTTTTTAAAATAATAATATGGTAATTAGATTTTTTATTAATTTATTAAATTATTATTTTTTAAAAAATGTACTCTGTAATATTATATTCTATATATGATATAAAAAATATTATATTCGATATATGGTATAAAAAATTAGATTTTTGATATCCGAAATGTGGCTTGGGTCACTGAATCACTGAAGATAGCCGCCAGCCACGTCCAATACTATCCTGTACCTGACGTCGTTTCTTTCCATTCTCTCAAATGCCTCGTTCACGTAATCCATTTAACCACCTCTATCTTTGATTTCAACCCTTTCTCTACCCAAAACTCCATTACTTCCTCTGCCTTCCACGCTTCCAATGAAACTTCCCCTTATTGTCTTCTTCCCTGCATTAATCAATTACAACACAATATCTCAATTATCTCCTTTGCATAAAAAATTGGAATGAAAATTCAGTAAATCAGCAAAGCACATACCCAGAATTAACTCCACTGCATCCACTTGAAGGGGCTTCGAAACAGCACCAACTAAAATTAGCTGCCCATCAATCTTGAGCAGTGGAATGTAGGAATTCGAAGGGTGAAAAACTGGAACAGTGTCTAGTATATAGTCGAGGCTATTTGCTGCCCTTTCCACCTCTGCCACACTGGAGCTTACCACATAATCATCAGCGCCCAAGTGCTCTAAGGCCTCCGCGCTTTTCTTATTTGAAGAACTTATCACAGTCACATGGTGTCCCATTGCTTTGGCTATTAGGATGGCGACATGACCAATTCCTCCTAAACCCAGAATTCCGGGCCTCGTAATGTTACAGGAGAATCTGAATTCCTTCAATGGACTATAAGCCGTTACACTGGCGCTGAGCAGTGGTGCTGCCTGTTCTGGTGCGAGCTTTTCTGGAATTTTTATCACACACCTGTGTTAACATTGCTTGTTAGTTGGGAAATAGTAGATCTAAGTTATTATTTGTACCCATTTTGAGTACACAAATAAGTACACACTTAATGTATCATTACATTAGGGGTGTTACTTTATCTTAAATTCAAAATTACTAAATCATATTGTGACATCCCTGGTCCAATAACTCGACTCACTGTCAAGATATTGTCCACTTTGGACACACAGTCTATCATGGGTTTGTTTCTAGGCTTTTCAACCCAAAACGCGTCTTAACAGTTAAGGAGCTCACATGCTATTTAACCAATCAAATTCTCCCACTACTAACCAATGTGAGATACATAGACAGACCCAACATCTCTCCCGTGCTTTGTCGGTGTGAGATTCCCCAAATGGAATCAGAGCAACTCCGCGTGTCCTCTTGAACGATGGTAGGGCAAACCTCAGCGAGGACGCTAAGTCCCGTAAGGGGGGGTGTATGTGATACCCTTAGGGGAATCCCACATCGACAAAACATGAGAGAGATGCTGGGTCTGTCTATGTATCCCACATTGGTTAGTGGTGGGAGAATTTGATTGGTTAAATAGCCTGTGAGCTCCTTAACTGTTAAAACGCGTTTTGGGTTGAAAAGCCCAGAAACAAACCCATGATGGACTGTGTGTTCAAAGTAGACAATATTTTGACAGTGGACCGGGTTATCGGACCAGAGATGTTATACATATTATGACATAAATAAATGTATATCTATTCATGTATTCAAAACGAGTACACAATTTTATTGGTTGTATATATGTTTGGTAGATTTTGTCATACTTTTGATGAACAACCATGGCTGAAGAGTAGCCTCCCTGAGTTGGTGATCCATCTTTGTAGATGCCATTATAGGTGGCAATTCTATCTTTACAATAGTTTTCCGTGTTGGAATTGCAGGACAAGCATTGCCCACATGATCCTACGAATCCCCCGACTCCCACGATATCTCCTACTTTGAATTTCTTCACTTCTGAACCAAATTCCATTACTTCTCCCACAACTTCATGCCTTGGCACACGTCCACTCAAGAATTCAGTAAACACAATTTATCAATTACAGTAGTTTCAAATGGTAGAAGAGAAAGGAGCCTACCCTGGGACCAAAGGGTATGTTGGCGGATGAACCTCACTCCTTATTTGATGAAGATCAGTATGGTTATGGTCCATTCCACAGAACAAAACTTTGAACAACACATCTTCAGGTTCCACTTTCCTGTTTTACGAAGAAATAGAAACATCAGCTAATTGTACATTTGTGAGAAAATTAATGAAATATAAAATAATATAAGAAAAATAAAATTATATATGCAAATAATGATGCTGTGACATTCTTAAGAAGTCTTAGATAAACAAAATATATAAGAAATATTAGATTTATATATATATTTGACATCATTTAAAGATGTTAAGATAACACTGATTAATAATATGTGAACTTTTTAAATTGTCTGAGATATAAGGATGTTATTGGTATATATAATACTATTCATGGAGGGAAGTGAAACCTGAGAGGGGAAGGAAAATGGCGCGAGGTGTCCAGGTGGGTCTCTAGCTGCCCAACCGGTGACTCTTTTTCCCACAATATCAGTTTGCTTCAGTTCAATCTATATGGAAAAATGAAAAGAACAGAAGAGAGAATATGAATACGTGCTGCATCATTTCAGATTATATAGCCGTGGATCATGCTTCTGTAGCTCAAATAATGAATAAAATATTAAAGGATGCAGGACATTCAAACCAAAATAAAACATAAAATATTAGTGATTTATTTCAGGAGTAATAAAATTAGTAGAGTATTCAAAATTTTAAGGAAAATGTTTACGTTTAAATTTTTATTATATCTGTAAAATTCTAATTTAATACAATAATTATGAGTTTGATTATTGTATTCAAAATTTATTCGTCTAATCAATTTAAATAGGGTTAAGAAAAAAAAAAAACCATAATCTTATAAAATAGGCCAAAGGACTTATTTCTATCCAAAGTATCTTATTTTTCTAAATTTCTATTTTTTAATTTTAAAATCTCAAATATCTACTCATAGATAGTTAAAATTAACATAACCTTAACCCTTTAAAATTTAATCTACTTTCCCCCCTAAACCCTAAAAACTAAAAGTTTTTTTCCTAAGCCAAGTTTTAAAAAATGACATTTTCTCCCCTAAAGTTTAGTTTTCAATCTCTGACGTCAAATCTAATGTCATTGCTGGTGACGAAGAGTCTCCAACGTATCACTATACTCTGATGGTCTCTTTCCTCTCCTTTGGAACTCTGACCACTAAAGATTTTGTCTGGAAAAATGAAGAAGAAGATCTCCTCTTCATTTGAGAAGACATTTGGAAAGACAAAGAGCTTCATCTTTTCGAAGAGGGGAGAGAAACCGTCAAAGCATGGTGATATATCAAGGACTTTTTATTGCCAGCGATGACATCAGATTTGACGTCAGAGATTTGAAAACTAAACCCTAGAGAGAGAAATATTATTTTTTAAAACTTAACCTAAATAAAAAACTTTTAGTTTTTAAGATTTAAAGGGGAAACAGAGATTAAATTTTAGTTTATTTTTAATATTACATATAAAATGATGATTTTATCCTTAAAATTATTAAATTTAACTTTTTATAGATAGATGTTTGAGATTTTCATAATTAAAAAAATAAATATTTGAAAAAATAGGATACTTTGATGGTAATAATTCCTTTGGCTAATAAAATATTATCAAAAGAATTTAAATTTTTACATTCATCCATAAAATGCGGCGGTTGAAATAATTTGCAATTAAGAAATTGAAAATTGTTGACACTGAAAAAGAAAATATTACCAGGGAAGTAGGAGGCACGAAAATGAGGTCACAGTGTAGATCTTATAACGACATAGCAAAATTAAATAGACTCAAAAAGCGAGAGAGAGAGAGAGAACAGAATGATCTCCAACTAACTCAACAATGGAAACTACAGTCCTCCACTCTACCTTCCGCCTCACCACGTTTCCCTCTCTCACTCACTCTACACGATTCAAGCGACTCAACTCACTCAGATTCAAGCCCTTTCCCCTTTCTTTTTCACTCAGACACCGTCCTCTTACTTGCTTTGCTGAGGCTCACAATCACCGCCAACACCAGCTGCATCATCATGATCACCACCACGACCACGACCACCACCATGATGATAATTGCGCGGAGCTGAGCGGGCCACAGAAAGCGGTGATTAAATTTGCTAAAGCCACAAGGTGGTTGGATTTAGCGAATTTCTTGAGAGAGCATTTGCACCTTTGTTGCTCTGCCACTGCTTTGTTTTTAGCTGCCGCAGCTTGTCCTTGTTTGTTGCCCAAGCCTGCGGTTAAGCCTGTACAGAATGCTTTTATCTTCCTTGCTTTTCCTCTAGTTGGGGTAAGCATTTCCTTTTAATTATTTCCTTTTTTCTTAATTTCGGCATTTCAACTGATAATTTGGGGCTTTGATTGAGATTTTATGTCAGCCTGTTGTAGTTTGAATATGAATTACATGTTTTCTACTTGTTCATTTTTACTTGTACAAGTTTATCAGACGAGCCTCACTATGTTATTGTTTTATAACGTGTGTTTTAGCATATAAGCTTCTTTCTTCTGGGAAATGATTATGTGCTTCCTTGTTTATGGGAATTACATGTCATGCTTAGCGTGGTCAGAAGAAATTGTTAGTTTGTCGGTTGAATATGGGTGAATGATGAGAAATTTGATTACATCAACCAAGTTTTTGTGAACTATCGCTTACTATTTTGATGTTCTTTTTTTTTTGGTATGTATCTCTCTCTTGACCATAATAATCTGGTACTCTGGAAAGGTGGTTTATGTAATTGATTTATTTTTGTTGAAGCTTAAACACTGTTGCTGAGTCCTCATTAGCTTGGGTCAAGTAGGCAGGCACTTTAACTTTTACCATATCCAAGTTTAACATGTGGTTTTTTGTTCAAATCATGTTGTTGTGATATTAACTTATAGTGAATTGTCTATGGACCCACTATCTTGAGCTTTTGAGCCAAATGGTTACTTAAAATTCTATTAAGATTTCATTTTTTTGGTTTATCAAAAAGGTTCTCTGTATGCACCTGAATGTTTAGAATGTTTTTCCTTCCATATTTTAAGAATCTTTTTTTTTTGGTTAAATCCTTATATTTTAAGAATCTTTTCTCTATATAAATTTGTAGGATCGCTGACATGTTGTGATATTTTCTTGAGGACCTGATTTCTTTAAAAAGGTCTAGAGTACAAGTTTGAGTATTTTCTTTGTTTCATATAGTTCTATTCTTGATGCATGTCAGGTCTCAGCCTCACTTGATGCTATTACTGTTATTGCTGGTGGAAAAGTAAACATCCACGTACTGATGGCTCTTGCAGCCTTTGCATCAATATTTATGGGAAGCTCCTTGGAAGGAGGACTACTTCTTGCAATGTTCAATCTTGCTCACATTGGTAAGCACTTCAAACTTGAGGATTGGCAAACAGTTCATGTGAAAAGTTAAGTATCATGTATTCTGTTTGTGTAGCTGAAGAGATTTTCACCAGCCGCTCAATGGTGGACGTTAAAGAGTTGAAGGAAAATTATCCAGATTCTGCTCTTGTGCTCAATGTTAATGATGAAAATGTACCAGATATATCTGATTTGGCCTATAGAAGTATTCCTGTGCATGATGTGGAAGTTGGCTCATATATTTTGGTTGGAGCTGGTGAGGTCTGTGAAAACATATGTATCACTTTTTCCTCTGTTATGGCAGCACTTCTTCAATATCAGTTCATGTTATTAATTTGGCGCTTATATATGAAATTAGGTATTTATGTTTGTTCATTGCATCTTGAAATTTGTTCAGTCAACTGATTTCGGCTTTTATCTTGGTGATATTTCTTTCTTGCTTATGTAGTAACCACCTTTTCCAACTCTTTTCCGAGTTCTTTTTATTGAAAGTTTTAATTATTTGATACAAATTTGAAAACAATATTCTAACTTAGTTTAAATTTTTGAATGTCATGCTAGAATATAGAAGTTTCTTAGTGGGTGTGGAATTTTGTTTAGGCTGTGCCTGTAGATTGTGAAGTTTTCCAAGGTAGTGCAACAATTACAATTGAACACTTGACTGGGGAAGTCAAACCCTTAGAGGCTAAGGTTGGGGACAGGATTCCTGGTGGTGCAACGAATCTGGATGGTAGAATGATTGTGAAGGTACGATCTTCAGTTTGCAGGCATTTGAACTTTGCAGCAGGAGATATTGAAAAATTGAAATTTTCTGTTCTTGATCTTCAAACCTCCTCTGAAATTTCTGACAGAATAAATAGCCAAAAAGCTTTCAAAATGTGTATTATTTTTTCTTTTGCTTTTTTTTTTCTCAGTGCCACATGATTATACAATTTCTTTTGTCTTAATAATACAAGTTGCCATCCAAATTTGCATCAGGCAACAAAGACCTGGAAATATTCCACACTTAATAGAATTGTGCAGTTGACTGAAGAAGCACAATTGAATAAGCCAAAGCTTCAAAGGTGGCTAGATGAATTTGGTGAACAATACAGCAAGGTGGTGGTTATTTTATCAGTTGCTATTGCATTGATAGGACCATTTCTTTTTAAGTGGCCATTAATTGGTACACCAGGTAATTTGGAGAAAGACCTTTCTATTCATGTGCTTAGGTTTCATATTTCCTATCTAGTTAAAATTTCATGGAGATGTTACTAGTCAAATTTCAATGAGCTTTTGTACTAATTTGTGTTAGAAATCTTGGGCCCTTTAAACTTGGAGTGTCAATAAGCTTTAACATGTTTTGGGTTTCAATTGTTAAAATGACTTAAGCCTATCTAACTTGGATACCCATTACTTTTTATACCATTTTATTTTTGTTTTTCCTATGAATGGGGGACTTACATATTCCAACACCCCCCCTCATGTGTAACCAGACTACCAATTGACACTTGGGACCCATCCAAACTTGGGTCTGACTTTTCTTGGCTAACTCATGGGTCCACCTAGGTTTTAACCTCTTCTTCAATTGTGAATGGACTACCATTTGACACTTGCTATACATGGGGTGACCCATCTAAACTTAAGTTTGATTCTTCTTGGTTCAATCTAAAAGAGGGTTTAGTATTTCTTGGTTAACTCATGGGTCCACCTGGGTTTCAACCGAATGATCTAGCTTTTTTTCAGCTCAGCCCACCATTCTCAAATAAAGTCTTGGATCAAAAGGCTCTAATACCATATTAGAAATCTTAGGTCCTTTAAAGTTGGATTGTAGATCAACATCTTTAGTAACTATGGGTTTTAACATGTTTTGGGTTCCAATTGTTAAAATGACTTATGCCTATCTAACTTGGATGCCCATTATATTACCCTTTCATATTTATTTTTCTTCCCAATGTAGGACTTATATATTCCAACAATGTGTCTCTCTTACCGTTTGATGCTTTAGCATAATATCTCACAGCGTCTCCCTCATCAATTTCTTTATGATGTTGCTACCCATGTGTGATTTTCAGATGTTCTTCAATCTTATTTGATGCTTGGTTAATTGTGTAGCATGCAGAGGATCAATATATAGAGCATTGGGCCTTATGGTGGCAGCATCACCATGTGCCTTGGCTGTAGCTCCATTGGCATATGCTACTGCTATTAGCTCCTGTGCTAGAAAGGTAGCAATCAACTAACTACAGCAATTTAAGTACTTATGTGATGGTGTGGTCATCTTATTTGCTTATAATGTCTTTTGCTAAACACATTTCTTCCAATGTCAAGTATTAGGAAAGTTGTAGGTTATCCTTTATTCAATCAGTTATTCCTCCTTTTCATGTGTTTCATTAGCATCAATCAAAATAAAAAGAAGAAACTAATTTACAGATCTTTCAGGTTTACTATATAAAATATGGTTGACTTATAAGATGGTTACAGCATGAAAATTGGAAAATATTACAGAGAGAATTAATCAATAGTTAACAGTGGGACAAAAATAAACGTGGAAGTGAAATATTCCGGATTATCTGAATAGGTTTTGGCATAATTTTTATTTCTTCTGTGGTCTTTTTTCACAGGGGATTTTGCTTAAAGGTGGACAAGTACTAGATGCTCTAGCTTCTTGCCACACAATTGCATTTGATAAAACTGGGACACTTACAACTGGGGGACTTATCTTCAAAGCAATTGAACCAATTTATGGGCACTTTGACAGGAAAGAGAAGACAGATTTCTCTTCCTGTTGCATTCCCAGTTGTGAAACTGAAGCTCTAGCTGTAGCAGCTGCTATGGAAAAGGGCACTACTCACCCTATTGGAAGGTAGTTTGTCAAACAGATGTTTTCCTATATTTAGTTTTATCTCTGTATTATTCCTGTGATACGGTTTGAATGGTAAGTCACTGTAATATTTACTTTTTGCACTGCATGATGACCTGGCCAAAAGTATTTAGCTTTACATGATCTTCCATTCAATGCTACTTGTGAAACTGTGGGACAATATGTACTGATTGTGTGTACAATCTGTCATACCAATTCCTTTCTCTTGTGGGCATGTCTCCTAAGACCTTGCTCAACTATCCTTGTCCCTTATTATGTATATTGTTGCAATATTTTTACTCAGAAATGGCTTGTAAAGGTGGTGATTATTACAAATCAGATTACTAATGCTAGAACTGCAGCATTACGCAATGGTTATTGCTCTTCTTACACCCATTTAACACAGAAGTGTTAACGTGCTGGTGAACTTCTTGCCATACATTTCGCCAATTTTTCATTTATTGTGCTGAAGTTCCTTATCATCTATATTGCATTAACTCATCCTTGTTTTCATAATTTGACCCTCTTTGCAGTTGAATTACTGAAGATTGTGATTTGTCTATATGAATCCTCTTCACATGTCTATTTTTCATATTTTAGTATGGATTTTAAACTTTATGTATATTTGATAACAAGAAACTGATTGATATCAATTTAATGTGAATTGATTGTCTATGACATAAACTTTTAGTTGATTTTCATCCTTTATGAGTGACCAATGCGTACTTGCTGATATTTTGTGGTAGAGATAGATCGAGTTGTGTGGATCAAATCTTTGTAATCTTGTGTTTTCCATATTACTGCAGAACTTACTGAGTTTTTATCCATGTTGAATAAGAACACCTATCTTCCTTTCAATCATAATTTTATGTTTCCAGGCTCATCTTTCATGTGAATTTATTGATCAATTATTTATTTATTTCATCCAGAGCTGTGGTAGAACATAGTATAGGAAAAGACCTTCCTTCTGTTTCCATTGAAAGTTTCGAGTACTTTCCTGGTAAAGGTCTTACAGCAACTGTTAATGGCATTGAGGTACTTTTTCTAATCTCATCATATATTCTGATGGTACCTTATCTATTTTTCTTGATTTGCAAAGAATATCCTATTAACATATTGCATAACAATGCTTGACAACTTATTTGAAACTTTTCTATTAGTATAATTTTATTGTCCCACGGATCATGCTGTTTTTCTTCATTGGCTAAATTTGGACTTAAAAAGACACAAGGAGAATTTATTTCTATTATTCATCTAGGAAAACTGAAACTCACGTTTTCATGTAATATTCTCCTTTCTTGAACTGGTTTGGAGGCAATATTATTTATGGTTAATAACTTATGGAAGATCCTATTTTAGTAAATAATTTTATCTTCTGTGCCCCTTCTTAATATGATAATTTTTTTCCTAATTATTTTGTGCTCAGGTCTATTTTAGCACAGTTGTTACCTATTTACAAGATCCTAGTCATTTTGAATCCTCTGGAAGTGTGATATCATGACATTTTGAACTTTGTTTCTAACATATGGTATGGGCAAATTGTTATCTTGGACAATATGTTAAGACTTCTGCTTGTAAACGAATTAATGATATTAGATTATTGCCTTACATAGGGGATGGGTGTTGTAATTATTATCTTGTTTAATATATTATAATAACGCTTTGACAGAGTAGCAGAAGAATAACAGATAATAAAAAATAAAAAATATAGAGAGGAAATTAGATAAATCAAAGATGAAAAGAGACAAAAATAAAAGAAAAATTAGATTTCATGAAACCAATCTTTGTTATGAATCATCATCTATAATCTTTCTTTGTAGGCATAAGAAACCAATTAGTAACCAAAATATAAATATTAAATCTAGAAATAAAAGTTCTACTTTTGACTGAGACACTGTGTCCTGACAGCCCTTTGCATCTGCTTTGAGAAACAAATCTTGCAAAGAAAAAACTTTCTAAAATTTAACTGTTTGTTATTGAGTTGCCACATTCATTGTCAATTAACTTCTCAAGAAAGTGTATGACAACCATGCATTTTTATGAAATTATTGTTAAGTTGTCTTGGTTGGACAATAATATGATTTTACGATTTTTTGTACTTGTAGTCAGGAACTGGAGGGCATAAAATGTCAAAAGCATCTCTTGGTTCTGTAGAGTTTATCACTTCTCTCTGTAAATCTGAAGCAGAATCAAGAAAGATCAAGGAAGCTGTTGATGGTTCTTCTTATGGAAGCAATTTTGTCCATGCTGCTCTCTCTGTTAATAAAAAGGTGTGGTTTATGGTTATGATAATCTATCTGTTGACTTAATTTTGAACTGCAAATCTGAAAGTCAAATCAAGAAAGACCATGGAGACAATGTAGCTTCCTGCATATTTGTGGTGTTTTGTTGGCTTTCACTAGATTTATGCTTTACAAGGGCTATCATTGGCTAATACCGTTGAGAATTTTCTAGCCTTATTTAAAAGAAAAATTGAAGTATTTTTTAAGCTTTATGATTTGCTATTTTATACAACTATATTGCCCCCTAGATTCTTTGTTTACTTTTCCTTATAAACACCTCATTTCTCATTCTATGGGTCAATGGTAATCTATTTTGTGAATCACTTTTAATCCAGAATAAAAATTTTGTTTGCCATCTGTATGTGTAGGTAACGTTGATTCACTTTGAGGATAAGCCTCGCCCAGGACTTTCAGATGTTATAGGGGAGTTAAAAGATCAAGCAAGATTACGCATCATGATGTTAACTGGTGACCACGCATCCAGTGCATGGAGAGTTGCAAATTCTGTTGGCATCAATGAAGTTTACTGTAGCCTGAAGCCTGAGGATAAGCTCAATCATGTCAAGAGTATCTCCAGGGATATGGGTGAGCTCCACTTATAACAGCAGATTTTTTTTTCAAAAAACAAATGTTTTGGCTTATTTATGTTAACTCATAGCATGTGATTTACTTGAAAATTTCTGTACAAGATTACCTAGTAACACTTTTGCCCTAAAAGTTCGTTAATGAATATTCATTATGCAAAATCATATTATTTTTTTTAGTTATATTTCAAACCATCAGAAACACTGGAAAAGAGCACCCTACTTGTTCATGAAAAACCATATATGTACATGTGCACACTCATATAATTGATTACTTGTATATTTGTTGTGCCTTCAATTGCCTATTCTTTGTCCCATTTATTTTTAGAAAACTGCGTTCTCTTGTTTTGACCTCGTACACGTAATACCATTTTTCAATTGTTATTTGTAATTTGTGGAGTGTAGGGGCAGGTTTCATAATGTTATGTTCTGGAACTCATGGTTTGCTGAACAGATTGTTGTATTTTTCAATTATTTTAACAGGCGGAGGTTTGATCATGGTTGGTGAAGGCATTAATGATGCACCAGCACTTGCTGCCGCAACTGTTGGAATTGTGCTTGCTCAACGTGCAAGTGCAACAGCTATAGCTGTTGCAGATGTCGTGCTGCTGCGGGATAATATCTCTGGCATTCCATTCTGTATTGCAAAGTCTCGGCAAACAAATTCGGTGGTACTTTCTAGTGTCCTTCCTATCATCATTAGTCATTTCAGCTATTTATGATATTTATTCTTTGAGTACTTTGTACTTGCAGGTCAAGCAGAGTGTTGCCCTCGCTTTATCTTGTATAGTTTTAGCCTCTCTTCCATCTGTTTTGGGCTTTCTGCCCCTGTGGTTGACGGTATGATTTAAGTTTAATTATCTGCTTTACAGAGCTTGTGGCGCGCATTAGTAATGGCTTTTGGCTAATTTTATAGAAATAAAAACATGCTATTTTACTTCTGATTTTCCTTAAGACAAAACACCAAACTAGTCAAAATTTCTGGAAAGAGATAATTGAGTTAGATTGTGATACCCTTAAGCGAATTTTAGATTGGCAAAACACAAAAGTGATATTAGATATGTATGTGTATCCCACATTATTTTAGAATATTAAAATGTGACTGGTTAAACAATTTGTAAGTTTCTTAAACTGTCAAGAGATGTTTTAGATTATAAAGATGAAAACAAATCTATAATAAGTTGTGCTTAAAGTGGACAATATCTTGATAACAGTCGAAACTATTGAACTACGGATGTTACATAGACACTCAGAATTAAACTTAATTATCTGCTGAAAAGAACTTGTTGCGTCATTTTTAATGGCAATGGCTAATTTTGTGGAAATAAAAATCATGCTAGTTTACTTTTTTATTTTCATTTAGACAAAAACACCAAATCTTTCTGTGACAAATCCTTGCTTCTGATGAAACTAGTCAAATATTTCTGGAAAGATATAATTGAGGTAGACAGGATTTAAATTAGTCAAGATCTGCTGTACAGAACTTGTTGCATACATTTGTATTGGCTTTTGCCTAATTTTTAAGAAATAAACGACATGCTATTTTACTTTTGATTTTCATTTAGACAAATACACCAAGGCTCTTAATGGGCAGATCCTTGCTTCTGAAACGAGTCAAAATTTTCTGGAAAGAGATTATTGATTAGTTTTGACTAATTTGCACTGGTAAACAATTGCATCTTTGTGAGCTTTTTTTCTATTTAACATTTGCATTTAGTATATATATGCAACACAACCAATGCGAATGTCGAAATTTGAACATCTCACCTCCATATTCATAGATTACAGCATGCCATTGTTGTTCCATTCGAATTTTGTTGTAACCGAAGCTAATGGTTTCCTGACTGCCAACTTTTTGATATACATGCAGGTTCTTTTACATGAAGGTGGGACTCTTCTTGTCTGCCTCAATTCCATAAGAGCTCTCAAGGACCCCTCATGGTCCTGGAGACAGGATATATGCAATTTGCTTAATGAATTGAAGAAATCTAGGCGTTTCCTCCTGAGGAAACTTAACACCACCTCAAACACCATTCAAGCTGCACCTTTATGACGGAAGAATTGATATTCTTGTGAACCTCTCTTTTAGGGACTTGAATGTTTGTGAATAACAGAAATGTAATTAAGAAGACTTTCCATTGGTTTAACATTTGGAAGGATTTTTTTTTTTTTTGAACTTCTTATATATAATATAATTTTTTTTTCCATTTTTGTTGCTTGTTTTGGTCCCTAACATCTAATGAACAAGGCTGAAGATTGATATAGTCTTCACCATTTTTCCCGTCAATCTAAAGCCCCTAACTCAGTTATCATCCATTGCCCACCTCTACCTCTCTGTACATTAACCAAAATTATTATCCTAAAAAAAAAAAAAAAAGAGAAAACACAAATCCCAGTTTTCTCTCTCAGATCCTCTGCAGCGCGACATTTCTAAAGACACCGTCGCCGCCGCCACCGCCACTACTCTGATAACAAACTCCACCTCTCTGTTGTTCAAGGGAAGCCATGTAATTCCTCACCTCCTGCCTTATCATCTCCTGCATCACTCCCATGAACTCTTGACTAAACCCTAGAAAGCCACCGCCTTTCGCTCCACTCTCAGGGAACAAACTCTTAGTATTTATAGCCTTACTTGACTCCGCTGCCTTCTGGTTCGTATCTTCGCTTGAATCGGCGCCTGGAAGTGATAGACTCAGTGAAGTTGGCGGATCGTTGCTCGACGATGTCGTTTCGGGGATTACATTCACATCCACATTAACACCGCCGGCTCTCGCAACGGGTTTAAATATGTTGTGATTCGACGAAAATACGTGTACGCTGGAATCGCTTACGTCAGATCCAGATGGACTACTCGGGTTCACGTAAAGCCCCGTGGTCAGCGGCACACCTGATCCTGCACTTACAGATCTTTTCAACGGCTGATTTTGATTATTATGACCTAAATCCCCGTCGTACCCATTACAGTTGATAAAATTACCATCCTCTGCCATCGAACCTGAACACTTCCGTTTCAAGGTCGAGTTCCAGTGGTTTTTTATCGCGTTGTCTGTACGGCCGTTGAGAAGCCGGGCGATTGTCGCCCACTTGTTGCCGAAGCGAGCATGAGCGCGTAATATAGTCTCGTCTTCTTCAGGTGTGAAGGAGCGGTGCTCAACTTGCGGAGAGAGCTGATTGCACCACCGGAGACGGCAAGACTTGCCGGATCGCCCCGGAATTGACTTGCTTATCAACGACCAGTTTCTTGGGCCATGCTTTTGCACAAGCTGTTGTAACGCCTCGTCCTCCTCTGGGCTCCACGGGCCCTTGATCCGATCCACTTCTTTTCTATTAAACGCCATCGTATTAGTGGTTTCAGTTGTTTAACATATAAAGAGAAGAAAGAAGGAACAGTTGTTTAACATATAAAGAGAAGAAAGAAGGAACAGATTTAAATAGAGATCGAGACCGATGGTTTGGAGTGAGACCACTGGAGTTGTGGGGGAATGGAGTTGGAAATATATATATGTAAGAGAGGAAAAAGAGTAACCGGGAGAAGCGGTGACAGTTTCTATTGTGAAAACGTTATGGGCACCGCCTATTTGAGGTAATCGGTTGTACGTTTTTGGGTTTGGGATACAGCTGGAATTGACACGCGTCAAATTTTAGTTGCACTGATTTACATGAGTCGCTCTCTTAAAATCTCTCTGCTTTATCTGTTTTAGTTATTTTGCCTACTCTTTTATGGAGCGTCTATCCCACACACTCTCTCTCCCTCTCTCTTTCTTTTTCTAATATTTAAAGATTTTATTGCATGGAGCGGAAGACCATGAATTCAATCTTTAAGCTTTAAATTAAATTCAGAGCAGCGTCAAAATTACAAAATCAAAATGGAAAATAGTGATAAAATTAGGGGTTTTACACATAAAAAATTATGAGATTAAGTTTTTTTAATGATATATTAAAATTTTAATTTTAATTTATTTAATTTAATAATCATAAGATCAATTATTCGATATAAAATTTATATTATTTAAAATAATTGATCCTTATTTAATGTGATGATCTGACTCCATCTGACGGTCTAGTTTGCTTGGCCCTCATTGTCAAATAAAAAAATGGAAAATAGCAATAACACGCGCATTAAGAACTCGTAGGAGAGCGTGAGAAATTTGGCTCTGCACTATTCTGGAAGTTACATAGACAAACCAAACTCTAAGAGCCGTAAAATTTATGATTAAAAAATAAAAACAAAAATAAAAACAACAAAAATTAAATATCTGAGGATAAAGATGGTGACGGTTGGGTAAGATTTTGGTCAGAGTTTGACCGAGATGGCAAGCCAGGCTGTATAGCATTTCGTGTCAGATTTTTATTTCTCTTTTTGAGCATTTTTGATAACAGGTACGGCCGCATGAGCTGCTGAGGTGGAACAAAACGACAACACTGGTCGCCGAATTAGAGGGCGAATCATTACTGCTGTGCTGCCCGGTCCAGCCTGTACACTGCCACCACCTTAACGGCCTGTCCACTGACGCGTGCCAGTCAAACATCCCTATCCGCAACTGCTATAAACGTTTTCTCCATAACGTTTACCTGTACGGAACCGGTAAAACCTTATCCTTCGTACACACGCTCCCATAACCACGGACCTTCCTCCTCTCGTAGTGCAATAATTTGTTTTATTTTTAAAATTTAAATCACTATTAACATTCAACGTCCGATAATATTTAAATTGTTATTTGTATAATTAATTTTATATTAGGTTGTTTAAAGCAAACTATCTTATCTTTATTATAATTAGAAGGAACTATTTTTAATGAAAATTTAAACTTATTCGCATATATTTTTATAGGATATTAATTAAAATAATTATTTTTAAAATAAAAAATTTTGATACTTAATATTAGTTTGATGAATTGGTCGATTGATCAAATATCTATCAACTTTTTCATTGTCAAAATTATCAAAAAATTTTACAATTGTACTTTATTTCACCTCAGCTTTGGTTGGATAAATAGGTGAGTTTTATGTTTTGATTGGATGAATACAAAGTTTAAAAGTATTTTAGATATTTTATGTTTTAGAGTGTATATATATACACATATGAAACAAATTGAGTATTTTAATTAATATATTTATTTTTACTATATTTTTATTTTCTTAAAAAAAATCTATTGAACCTTATTGATAATATATTATACCATAATATATGTATTTAATTGTATAATATATTTATTGTATTGTATTAATTTGATATATTTTATGATATATATCATTTTTTATATGTGTCATATTGTATGTAATAGGTATTAATAATCATGAGAGAGAATAAGAGAGTGTGATTAAATGAAAAAGATTTGTCTTTTTATGATAAAATAGTAAATTAATTTGATATTAAATGAAATGAAGAAAAAAACTTTAAATAGTAGTTTAAGTGGCAAAAGAAAAGACTTCGTATATAAAAGAACATGAGTTTAAGTTTCTTCCGATCACATATCAAAATCAAAACTTTTAACTTACCTACTTCATTAGTTGTGAGGTCGTTTAGTGGAATCAAGGTTTGTCTGACTTGGGTAGTTACTTTAATCCTTAAAGTGACGATCCAATTCAAGGGGATTTTCCCACTTGGATAGTTGGTTCAGTATTGAAAGTAATGTCTAGCTTAAATGGAGGGTTTTGAAAATGGTGATCCAGTTCGAGTAGGTTCCTTATTACCAAAAAACTTATGTATACACAATTTAGATTTACATATGATTAAATGATTATAAATTAAAATTAAAGTAACACATAATTACATGATAATATATTTTTTATGCTTGTAAATTATTTATATATGTGTGTGTGTGTGAGAGAGAGAGAGAGAGAGAGAGGGAGAGAGTTCACCTTATCAACATCATGGTTTTAAAATGTATTATAAAACCACAAAATAATCATATAAGATATAAAAAAGGCCAAAAGACTTATTCCCGCTTGTGGTTTATTGTATTCTGAAACTTTTATTGGTAAAGTATTAAAAACTTAAATACTTAACCGTGTGTAAAATTTTGTAGTTAGTATTAGAAATAAAATCTTTATTTATTGATTTTATTCAAAGAAAAAAAACTCTATCATATTTTTCTATCTTAATTTTAAAAATTAATAATATTTTTAATTAAATTATAAAAAAAGTATGTTTTCATTCTATCATATAGAGTTTTCATATTTTAAAGTTAACAGTTATCTCCTTCAAAATTTAAAAAAATGCACTTATATCCCAAAAAGTATATTTTATTTTTTCAACAACCATTTTTCTGGGCAATTCACTTTGACACATCCACTGGCACCCTCACTCTCTTCCCAATGGAATCTTGACACAAAAATCATCTACCTTCTAGTTAAAATAATAGAATAACTTCATACAAATCGGTATGATTCATCGTAATATATTTATTACATAATTTAGAAGTGTAATTATTTAATTAAAAATTAATAAAATTATGTGTATTATTTTATGTATAATTTTACATATAAAAATAATATTTTATTATATAATTATATAATTTTAATTTTTAATTATATAATAATAAATTATTATTTATATATGAAATTATGCATGTAGCTCTGCTAATTGAGAATATGATTGAAATCCATTACTCAAATGAAATTTGAATTCCATCAGACAGTTTGTAAGGAGTAGATATACTTTGGAAATTGTGAAGGAATACTTCAGCTAATTTAATCCATTACTTCAGTACAAAATCTACAAGATATCTTCAATTGTCTCCTCCATGTGACTCCAAATTTAAGTAATTCAATTATTAATGGAATTTCTAATAATGCTTAAAAAATTAATTTCAAAAGAGATCGACAAAAAGATGACGCAGCAGATATCGAAATCGTACTTTGAGTGTTCTAACCGTTGCAGTGGGACAGGTGTCGTGATCCCCACGGTCCAACTATTTTTTCTCTTGTGTTTTCATCTGATTCAACCGCATTGCCATGTGCTCCATTAACTTTATCACGTGTTTCAGCTGCTCACGAAGGAGACACACGTGCCACTTGCGTCCTACACTGCGGCACACGACCTAATTCCGTCTATCCACACGTTATTCCCTTCCTCTTTTGTCATTTTCGCCCTCTAGTCTGAGGGTCTTATTGTAATTTTAAATGTATATCCGTTGATTAGAACCTAACAGGAAGGTACGTACGGTTGGTGACTGACTGATTTTGGTCACGTGATTATCCACATTCCTGGAGGTTTATTGGCATTAACTATTTTAATGGCACAGTCGGTAATGTTATTGGTGAAGAAATCTACAGGGCACCAAAGAGTTGACTTTTTTTTTTATAAGATCTATTACTTTGAGGGGATACGATATGAAAAAATAAAAAACAAATAAAGATTTTGTTTTTTAATGTAAAATTTATTTTAAATTAATTTGATATAATTTAAAAATAAATTAAATAATATTAAAATAGATATAAAAAATAATCAAAATTAACTCAAATATATAGATAATGTTATTTTAATATATTTTATTAAAATTAAATTATAAAATTGTTAATGGGTAATATGAACAGAAATTGAAATTTTTACATATTATATATAATTGTATTATAATTATTCGTACTATTTTTTATTTTTTTGAAATATTTTATTTAATTATTTAATTGTGAGAGTACGATTTAATTAGTTAGACTATTAACGTGTTTTAAAGATTTTGATATAAAAAATTTAAAACACTTAAAATAATATAAAATATTATATTATATGTTTTATTAATAATAAATTAAATATTTTAATAAACAAATTAAAACGTTAAATATAATGAAACGATAGATAATTTTAGATAATTTAAGTTATATTATATCAATCTAAATTTAAATAATTAAGTAAGGATTAAAATTTTTTATATAATTCTAATATATATCAGATTAAGATAAAAAAATTTTATTTAAAATTTAAATTAACATAATACAAATATAAATGCAAATACGATTCGTGATCTACCTAAATAAGATATTATTTTTCTGGTCCATGCAAATTACGTTCAGGGGGCGGAATGAAAAACCGAAGGATTGTGGTTGACACGTGGCTGAAATGCTTCACCGTCCAATTCACAAACCTCTCCCCCACCCTCTCCTGAATTATTATCAAAGCACGTGGAACACAAGTGGTAATAAGCACAGTGTTCGAAAACGATAAAACCGACAGAACAACAGAGCTCACACGTGTTTGTTTACCAAAAGGTCCACGTAGGCAGTACAATTGATTGATAGTTGAACCTCAGACAACCATCCCCGGCTTTGTCATGTCGGGTTCCCCTCGTTTGTCGACACGTCATAAGGTTCGTTGAACTTGGCCCCACTTCAGGTTGTCGTTTTCCGCAATATTAAAATAAGTTAAAATTGTGAAAAAAAAGGTAATATTTTGCTGTCTCCTTTTGAACCGTCAATTGAGATGGGCGATGAAGTTGCCAGCTACAAGGCATTATTATTTAAATAATTTAAAATTGTTTTTTGAGTTTATCGAAAAAGACAGCATTTATTTTTGGGATTCGATCCCTCATTATCCCCTGTTTACCGCTAACGTAAGCCGTATACATCCATCGTACCTCCCTGCATCTGAAAAAACAATCATTTTTAGCTTCTTGGGAAATACTAGTTGAGGCAGAAGCCTCTTAAGGGGGGAGAAAATGATAATGATTTGGATAGCATGTGTTGATGGTTGTGCAAGTAAGGTTATACCCTACTAAGCGGGTTCAGTTTTGGAATTTGGTTTGGTTTTCAAAAATTGATTTGATTTAATTTAGTTTAATTTAAATTTATTTGATTTGAATTTAAGTTAAATTTAAGTAAATTTTTATTTATTTATTTTTAAATTGAGGCAAATTTATATTAGGAGATGTTTAATTTGATTTAATATTCATTGAAATTCATGGCTTGATATATGAATTTATGATTTAAATCAACTTGAATTTGTGGCTCCATTTTATTCGAATTGTCATCAAAGAGATAAGTTGATCGGGAGGGAAAATGTCGATAACCGGAGAAAGGATTGTCATCGAAGAGAGAAGATCGAAATCCTAAGGAAAAATTGTGATTTTTCAAACCTTAGGTAGGTGGGAGGGGGAAAATTATTAGTTTTTAAACTTTGGGGGAAAATGAGATAAATTTTTCGTTTTTAAAAATATTTTTGTTAAATGACAATTTTACTCCTAACATTAATTGTAAAAATTAATATATAGGTGGATGTTTGAGATTTTTAAAATTAATAGATGGAAATTTGAGAAAACACTAATCGTTGGTGGGAATAAGGTTTGGTTCACTCTCAAACTCCTACTCGCTAAGTTCTACAAACCTAATTATCCACCTATAATCTAATTTATATTAAAATTTGTTGTTGATATAAAGGTAAAAAAGTCATTTAATCAAAATATTTAAAAAAAATAAAATTTTTTCACATTTTTTCCTTTAGTTTAAAAAAAAAAAATTTCCTATCCAAAATTTGAAAAATTACCTTTTTCCCATAAGGGTTTTTTTTCCCTTCTTCAATGACCATCTTTGCCTTAGCCGACAGCTAACCTTTCAACCATCTTTCTCTCTTGTCAATCTTTGAGCATCGACAACCATTTTCGTCAGATGAAGTCATCTTTGTTTCTTCAAGGAGATGAAGACAATTTGTCTTCATCAACACCCATATATCATATTAGAAAATGACTCAAAACCCATTAAAATTACTAGAAGACGTCAATCTACGAGTGGATGAAATGAAAATGCCCGTTGATGCTTGCAGATCAACTGGAGAGGAAGATGGCGGGAAGGTCAAGTGTCAGCCAAAATGAAAACAACCGCCAAAGAAGGGGAAAAAACCCTTGGGGGAAAAAGGTAATTTTACTTTTGTAATTAATAACAAATTTTAATAAAAATTATATAATAGATGAATATTTAAATTTTTAAAATTTAGCTAATGAAAGTTTAATAATTGACCACATCTTGGACGGGAGTAATTCTTTTTGGCCTATCTAAAATTAAATAAATATTGTAGGAATGTATGCAAAAACACATTGACTTTGTTAATTGATTAATACTTGTAATTATTAGAAATCCCTTTCATTAAAAGAAAATACTGTCAAGTAATTAAGTTAATGTTGGACGGTAGGGAGGACTATGACATGACAAATAGACAAAAATAAGCAAGTTTCAAAAGTAGCAACGTTGAAAAGTAATCTCATATTCTCTTTCAAAAATAAATAGGAGGTTGGATCAAAATTGAGTTTGAGTTTGCCTTAAAGTTATTCAAATTTTATTTATATGAAAAGATTTGAGTTTGAATCAAACTTTTAATTTAATTTGATATTATAATTGAGATTAAAAAAAATTAAAATAATATCATTTTAATTGATTTATATTAAAATTTTTTAAACCTGTTAATTTAACAAATCAAATAATTTTATAGTTCAAATTTAAAAATATTAAATTTTTATGTTTGAATTTATTTAAACAAAACTTATTTTAAACTTATTCAAATCGAATTTATCTTCAAACTTGAAGACTCTCAATTAAAATCTAACCCTAACAACAAATAGCGTAAGACAAAATGAGAAACAATGATAAAGAGGTGTTATTATCCATTATTAAAGGAAGCATACTGCTTTTGATTTTCAAATGGTTGGTTAATAATAGAATATTTGGTCAAAAGAATCGGAGTTGATCGATTGATTATTACCTCCACCTTCATCACATTCACATGGATAAGAGTTAAGCCAATCAAATCACTGGTCTTTCCTCTATTTGACGTTAAAAATGAATGCTCATTCAAACTAGCCGTAACCAAATCAAAGTGTAGATGGGAAGGTTCTATTGGGTGGGTTGAATAGTAAAGAAGGTTGAATTCTGAGGGGGTAAATGTTGCATTTGGGGTTTGTTAGCATTATAACAAGAACAAATATTTAATTTACTGGTATAAAGATTATAAGATTTATTATTAAATTCAGAGTAATATTTTTAAAATTGGATCAGATTTCAATCTAATAGAAAAGATGATCTGATCTAACTGGTGGTTACATCGATTGATTGATGATAGACTGGTTAATTATTAATAAAAAAAACTTAAAAATTTTTGTATAATTTATTATTAATTATATAATTTGACTTATTTAACATTAAAAAAAACTTAGTTTGATAGTGTATATATTCAAACGTGATAAATAAGGTTTTAAGTTTAAGCTTTTATAATGAACTTTTGAAAAAAAATTTATTTTTTATATTGACCGAGTTAAACCCAATTTTATATTCGATTCAACCAGACGGTTCAAATAGTTTAACCTGATTTAAATGTAAAAAGGGTTTTTAAATAAATCAAAACCAAATTTAATTTATGGTTGACAGTTCAATAAATCTAACCGATTGATCTACCCTTATTTTTTAAATCATAATTTGAAATATTACGTGTTTAGTATGATTAATTTTGTCATTCAAAAACTCTGACTTGAGTGGGGTTTCCTGTCAAATAAAGGAAAAGTGTAATTAAGTATAGTATACTAAAGATTTATCCTTTTATAGATAAAATTATGGGTTGTCCCGCATGATGCAAAACAATGAGGAATAAAATTTTACTAACTTTAATATTCATATTATTCTAATTAATATAAATATTTCTTTAATTAAAGTGACTGTGGGCGCAGCCCTGTGCTTTTGCTTTCATTTATATATATATTATATTTTACTAATTGAAGCTTATGATTAATATTGGAAGTGTAAGCTCATGATTAGTTAAGATAATCAGGGTCACTTTACTTTATCATCTAAATAATTCCTCCTTTATAATTAAGCAATGACACATTGATGGGATCTAAGCAACATTGCCCCCCACTTGGTTTTTGGAAAAACTAGTTATATAATATGTGCACAACAATTTTATATCTGAACTCTTAAGAAAAAGTTTTAATAACAAAAGAGAAGACTCTATCTATAAAAGAATATAAATTTAATTTTTTTTTTAAAGATTTATCTTGTTTAGTATAATTGATTTTGATCCAATGTAGTAATTTGACTCCGATGGGATTTCTCGTTACAAAAAAAAATTCTATATTTAATTCAAATTATTTTTCTTTCAAAAGATCAATTAATAAATTATTAATTATTAAAAGAAAAAAACTATAAACCACTTTTAACTATTTGAAAGCGATTTTCACACTTTATTTAATTTCAAACACGTCTCCTCTGTTCAACTTGTTAACTTAATTGCCTCCAGCCAACAAAAATAGTTGGAGACTTGTGGTGGTGCAGGTGTTTCAGCAGGAAACAGCATATATATAAATATATATATAAAATTGTATCATATATTAAAAATTTGATAATATCATAAATATTTATTAAAATTATAAAATTTCTTAAATATATTCTTAATATATCATTATTTAAAAAAAAAGGTATATTACTCTATATAAATAATATGTATCATGCTATAAATATTATATTATAAAATATATAAACTATATTATAAATTTTTTTTTATATATATTAATATATATCATATTATATATGATACATCTCGTGTATTGAAGGAGAGCGGGGGGAGGCAAATCTTCATGAACGAGTGGGTACAAAACTAACAAGCAAGAACCAAGCATATATGTCCATGCTTATCACTACTTAATAATAAAGTAGTCAGATGGAAAGTAAACAAATCCAAAGAAAACTCCTTACTCACCTAATACGCTGACTTTTGTCAGGAGGTGGAGCCATCCGTCGCTTTACTAGCTTGTGCCTATTAGTTAGTTAGGTCAGGAATCACTTTCCTCTAAACTCCCCCAGTTTCAGCTTAACCTACATGGGCCCAAACAGCTCCTTATAAGCAGATTTTTTTTTTTTTTTTTTTTTTTATACAACGCAAAACCTATTCAATTTAGTTTGTTTGTATTAGAATTTGACCGATCATATAAAATAGATAAAATTTTAGATTTAATGATTAATTTTATAATTATTAGAATAAATAAGATAATGAATCTTGAATCTAAACTCTCTTAATATTCTATAAAAATATTATAACTTTTGTTTGTCAAATATTCATATTAAGATTTAATCGATTATATTAAATAGATAAAAAATCAGATCTAATGATTGAATATATAACTATTGAATCGGATAATTTAAAAATATTATTTTTGCTTTGATAACAGTAAATCTCAAACCAAACTCTCTGGTGACTATTGGAATTCAACGTATTTTCCCAACCAAGCTGCTTCTAGGGCTTGCAAGTAGTTTTCATAAAACAGCTCGGCCATATTAAGTCTTTGGTCCTGTCACTTCTGTGGGGCGTGCGGCGAATGGATGTGATTCATGTGAACCCAAAGAAAAAGTTGGAATATCTTCTTTTCATGCATTTTGTAGGGTCAACTTCATTTTCCTTTTTATTTTCGGGTAGTTTTTCTTCTCTGTCTGTTTCTACTGGGTAGTTGTGAGTCTCGCAAATTATTGGGCTCTCTCTTCATAGTTTTATTAAAGAATTGACAATTAACTGTTGCACTTATTTATGTTAATTTTGTTAGTTCAATTTGCCCAACTTGAAACTAAAATATAACTTGCTCAAATGATTTATCTAAACAAAGAGTAGTGGAATTAGAAAAATGATAAAAAAGACTATGTTCGGTGCATATTTCAACTTGGGTAGGCGAATCCAAAAACTTTTGCAGTTGTTTGGGTGAGTTGAAATTTGGCTTTGCATGTTTTCCAGTACTGTAATTGCCATATTTATAAGCGTAATAGAGATTTAAATCCAGATTTTCTCCCTAAAAATCTAATATTCCACCGATTTACTTTGATACAAAAAATTGATGGATGCAAAGAAAAAGAAAAATTTGAATACGAAGAGTCGAGATAAATTTGAAAATTATTGTAACTAATCAATTCATCTTGATCAGAATTTGTATACAAAACCTCAAAGGATAGCTTGAATGGTAAATGATGTGGAATTTTCAAGAGAGAGGGTTTGGATTTAATATCAGACTTTTAACTTATTTAGTTCAATAATTGTTTAGTCAATCATAATACTAAAGGTTATTTATGTTGTCCACCAATTTACAAAGAAAACAAAGGGCTAGCTGTGACAGCTGCACTTGAATTGCATGATCCTGTTGGCAACCATAGGAGTCATAATAATTCCTAGAGAAAACTACAGCTTCAAATCAAAGTGGAATAATATGTGAAATTGTCTTTACAGAAGAAAGAATAATTAAAGCTTCCGTATCCAAGCCTCTCAGCATCCTTGCCTGTGATTGGAGAGTGAGAATATATATATATATATATTAAATCTTATATTATAATATGTATATATTTATTTATTGTTAAGGGGTTAACTTAATCACATATATAATTGATGTGGTTTCCATCTTAAGTTGAACTGGTTACCACTTATTAGCTGCTGCTTGTTTCTTTCGTTTAAATCATTAAAGAAAAAGCAATAATTCACCAAACACATATGATGATGAGATTTTTTTTTTTGTCGCCGGGCCTTTTGTAAGATAAATTAAAGTAGTAGTGCCAAGGATTTGTTGCTGAATTCTCGTATCAACAAAATAAAAAATTGGATTAAGAGTGGTACTTTAACATGATTTGATATGTTATTTAAGAGTTTATATCTAGGGATATAATATTAATGATTTTGAGAGAAGACTCTGATTTAGTATGTGTATATAAATTACAAAAAAAGGTCTTAAAAGGGATTCAATCAAGAATGAGAATTTTGAGAAGAATTGTTGGTTTCTACGAGAGTTTTCTCATCTAAATTCAGATGAAATTTATCATATTTTAAACATAAAGTATATGTTTTCTCATGTTAATTTATACTTCTCCTTCCAGTCTCACACAAATCTTCTTAATTTAAAGGGTTGAAAGAGAGAGAGAGAACGGTTACAATTATATTGGTTAAACTCAAATAATAACTTTTGACTAGATATATTAGAGACATAATATTAATCGAACTGATACGATAGAAAATTATTACTTTTTATTGTGGGCGAAATGACACAAAAGAAAAGTTGACTAGTGGATTGTGTTATTTAGGTGAGAGTTGTCTATGTGCTAATCAAGACACGAATCATCACTTTTTGCAAATAGTCACTTGCTCGAGTGGAGGCTTCACAGTTGGGGAACTCTCGTGTAACAACACACAATTAGATTGATGGATTAATTAGTTGTGGAATTGTTGTGGCCTTAGTGTCAATCTTAAATTGTTTTTGTCCTCCTAAATAAACACAATTTAGAATAAAGTAAAGAGATTTAGTAGCAACAACAACAAAATAAATAAGCTTGCTTAAGTTATATTTATCATCTTCTCATTTGAATTGGCATAAATTTCAACTCTCAATTATATGTTCTAGTACTTTATGTATTAACAAAGAATACAAATACGGGTACACACATTTATAAATTATTATATAATTAAATAATTTTAAATTAAAAATAAAATAATATTTAATTATATGATAATATATTAACATTTATATCAATATTTATGACTTTTATTAATACATATTGGATTCGGTCTCATAATAGTTTTATTTCAGAGTGGCATGGGCCCTTAGACATTTGGCCCAGTACATGTTGCTAAAGTTTATTTCAAGTTGGTTACGAAGAGAGGTTTCTATTGCCAAAGAAATCCACTGTTTAAGAGTAACTTTATTTTCCAATGAATTTTGTAAATAACTTTCATTCCATTTATTACTTTTAAAAATAGAAAAATTTCAATTTTATGGTCCCCATCAAATTCAAGGGTAAGATTAGATTTTTGGGAAAATTGAGGGGTTCCAAAGTAATTTTTATAGATTAGTATACAAACCCAAGTTAATTGCAACAACCTAGAATTGTCATATGAAATTTCTGTTGAAGTTAATGTTAGAGAGCCAACCTTCTTGATGATGCATATTATGATTGAGTCATATTTACAGGATTACAAGTGACACCCCTTATTTGTAAGTGTATATGTTTATATGTGTTCTAAGATACATACCCTTAAAATGATAATAACCATAACATGGAAACTAACATGTATTTTGATCATAAGAACCCATATATACATTGTTGGCTATTCTAAAAATGTTTGTACTGTCAATATTATCCTTTTGTAGGGCACAAATAATAATGTAAAACTATTATAATATATAATGATCATACTAAAAAGTAGTGATATGTTTCATATTTCAAAGTTATCTGTCATAATAATCTGATGTAACACATAAAAGTATGTTAACTATATAGTTACTAGATTCACTTGTCGAAAATTTTTACATAGATAACAACTCTAATGTCTATAAAATAAATTATTTAATAAGATAATATGTATGCGATCTTTTAATTTGAGATCATTAAAGTGTTTTACATACCAATCACCCTAATTTCGCACAAGGCCAATGCGACCCTTTTTTTAAGGTTACCAATATGGTAATAGTTAGTTATATCTGAAAAATGTATTGATATAAATTTATTCGACTGCCATAAAGATAACGCATTATTATGTTCTTAATTAAAACAAACAAAAATGCATAATTAATTTGTAACTCGATATCATTTTATAAATGGGTAAGAGCAAAGCACATTAAAGAAATTTATTATCATCTTTATACCTAAATACTACTGGTGTGTATACCACAATGCTTTCTGCAGCAACAAGATGGTCTCCGTCTCGAGGGCTTGAAGGCTTGAAGCTGAAGCAAAATTAATGTTTATTTGTTCCTACCTCCATGAGTACCTCTTGAGTCCATGAACTTGTTTCCTTGACCCGGACTTGGACCCGATTCCTTGATTGCTTCAAAAGGATCTCCTTCAAAGAAACCTTCTCTTCTAATATATGAACCATCCAACTTCAACTTACTAGATGAGCGAGCTTCAATAATATCCACAGAACCAAGTGATAGAATAAGGGAAAGAATAAGCAAGAAGCTGACAGCTTTTAGTTCTCTTGCCATGGGAGAAAATGGATGTAATAGTGCTTGAATTAATGCTTTCAAGGGAGTCAATAAAAAAATTTAAATTAGGTACCTCATTTATACTGTTATTGAATGCAGAATATATTTTGTTCAGTGTTTTACGCTGAAGCTTGGAAAGAAGGTCAAGAGTAAAGAAACAACATGGAAGGCGACTGAGTCCAGGATTGGCTATATTACCCTACTTTTGCAGCAAAACTCTTGTGTTCATGTTCTTTCGTTTTCCGGAATTCCTTCTCCAAAACGAGTTTTGGTTGAATTACCTACTTTCTCCAAGTATAGTACTACACGTGAATTTTATGGAACTCATGCAATTTACACGTAGTTGCAGACAAATTTTGAACTTATGCCTAGTAGAACCTTCCAACCATTTATTAAAAAATAGATTTTCGTTTTTCAAAATATAATAAAACTAACGCATATTAATTTTGAATATATAAAAAAAAATATATTTAATATATGTTATTATGTAATTAAATAATTTTTAATCACATGATGACACATATAAATATATATGTATTTATATATTCAAAATGACTATGTATAATATTGTTCTTCGTAATATTACATTGATTTTTTTTTCTTTTTACTAAATTATTAGCTCACTTGGAATATAACATATGTGAGAAAAGTCTGCTCACATCTCACTTCGGAAGTTTTTTATTTTCAAAGTATGGTTGTTATATATGGAAAAAGTAAGGGGTTTTTGTTTCGTGATATTTTAAACTAATTTTAGTTTAAATTTAAGCTCTGTTAGGGTAAAGTGTGAATTTTTTTAAAAATAATATTATGTGTACATATTTTTAATATATAATTTGAATATACAAATAATATGTCATTATATAATTGAGTGTTATTTTATATTTAATTTAAAATAATGTAATCACATGATGACACACTATCTATGTATCTAAATTGTGTATCAAAAATATATATAAATTGTTTTATTGATAAATAATAAAATTATTCGTATCTACTTTAAATACATAAATAAATATATATTTGATGTGTGTTATCATGTGTTAGAGTGATTTTGAATTAAAGATAAAATAAAACCCAATTACGTGATAACACATATAAGTATATATTCATTTATGTACTCAAAATAAATACGTATAATATTGCTCTTGAATTTAATAGTGCATGCCATTTTGTGATGAACCTTATCCAAATAATAAAATTATTTACACAAATAATATGTTTAACTTTGTATATAAATAATACACATAACTTTATATATAAATAATATTATATTATTATATGATTAAATATTATTTTATCTCTAATTTAAAACTATTTAATTATATGTTGATATATTATTTTCTGTACACTTATCCTTATTCAATTGTTTAAGCTAGAAGAAAAATTAAAACTAATAAGATTTACTGGGATAGGTGGATAGAAGTCAGAAAGTTTGAAAGAGCAAACGGAGGAAGTTAATAAGGTTGACTCCTCTCACTGAACCACATTAAGCTTTGACTCTGTGAGTCAAAAATTTGGACCATAGAAGAAAGAATTTGCATGGAGCACGTCTCTTCGATTTTTCACCTCACCGGACGGTGCCCCGAAGCTATGCAAGTACCTGGGATTGTGGCTGCTGGACCCCCATTTGACTTTGAGTTGCACATTGACTGCTTTCTACGTTAAATCATGCAGCCTCTTGTATTAGTTTATGCGCGTATAAGAGGAGATGTTTGAATTATAATAGAGTGATTTTAAATATAAGAGATTATGAGTTTATATTTTTAGATAGTATTTTAAAATTAAAATTTTAATTTATTTAATAATGATTATAAGAGTAGCTATTTTATTCAGAGTTTTACTTATTTGAATTATGGTTCAATTTCAATGAAATTCCTTATTAAAAAAAATTTAATCAAGTTATTAATTGAATTGCCGATAATGATATTACAAATCAAGGAACATTGTGGATGCCAATTTCTTTTACATATATGAATTTAATTATACCCCATATACAGCAATATTATTCAGGTCACACAAGACATTATTATTGGGCCAAAAACACTATTTCCCACCCAAGGTTTAGTGAAATTTTTTTTCACATGATAACTTTCAAAAACTCAAATACTAATCAATTTTTTAAAATTTATTATTAGACTTAAAGATAAAATTATTATGTAGTTCAAAATATTCATAAAAATCTAATAATTTTTTCTTACTCAAAGTTTGAAAAGTTACATTTTTTTTCATAGGGTTTGATTTTTTCTAATAACTACTAATGGATGACCATTCTAAGAAGTTTGTAGTTTTTATTAATATTTTGAATTAAATAATAATTTTACTCTTAACTTTAACAATGAATTTTAATAGATGAGTAAGTATTTAAATTTTTAAAAATTAATAGGTGAAAATTTGTCTTTTCATTAAACCTTGGGTGGAGTCATTTGGCCTTATTATTATTATAAATCACATGGATATAACTGTACGGTGAATCACATTTCATGTATTAATGTTGTGCAAATATATTATAGTGACTTGACCTATGTGTTAAGGATTACAGATATCGAGCAGAAAAACAATTTGATATATGAAGAGTTTTCGGTACAAAATTTAAACAAACAAGTGAAGGTGCTTCAAAACCAACTGATTCCTTTGGTCAAGGGTTATGGAGAAATTATCAATTAAAGATGTCACATGGAGGTTGAGAAATGTAACATCACATATACGTATGAGAGTATTTCTATACTTTCCTTATTATTTAAGTTGTTTATGTGTTAATTGAGAGCATGAATGACCGTACATCAAAGGGGTGTAAACCTGTGCATATAATGTAAAGGGCAAAGTCATTATTTCAAGTAAGACAGTGGAAAATGGCTAAGAAAGGATGACTAACGGTGGCGTATGTGTTGGTGCACATATATGCATTTGTTCGTTGAATTTTAAATTAGATAAAGATCAGTTCCTTGCGATTTTGGAATGTGATTTTTACCACAAAAATATAGGCGTAAGTTGCGCAAAATAAAAAAGAGATATTATGGCTGTTTGGCTCATTATCACACCTTGTAATTTCAGAGCAAGAAAGCAGTGAAAACAAAAAGTTGTTAGTGATTAGAGGAGCGCCCAGAAGGGTTAGGGCCGCTACAAATTCACGGCCACGTGAAGAATTTACTAGACTATGGAAGTCAAGTAAATATGGTGGATTAGATAGATTTTATTCCGGTTGAGATTGTATTGATGGTTGCCATGAATTTATTTTTTGTTATTTTTTAATTTTAAACATGACAACTTCTAATTTTGACATAAGTCGAATGAAAAAATAGTTGTTATTCCTAATTTTACACGTTAATATTTATCATGAATATTTGACCGAAGTACTGGTCGTAAAGCATTGAGCCACTGACCACACATATATGGCCACCAGAGAGGAACTGCTATGTCACTTAAGAGTTGGGACAAACAGGTATTGGCATTTATTATTTTTATTGAAAACAAAAGCAAACGTGGATTCTATATGTATACATATCAACATTTTTAAGTCTATTTATAGGATTGTATTGTATGGTCATCCTTAATTGTTCCACTGATAGGATGCTGAACAAAAGAAAAATATATGAACAAATTATTGAGCCACAAACTTCAGAAGTATAATAGATATAATTAGCTCAAGTTTCTGCAACCGAATGCTTCCTCGTTCTCAGGAGCCTCTTCAGGGTCCCTCTCCAGGGCTGGGACCCGACTGTTTACTGCCTTCAAGAATACGCTTATCAACTAACTTGTGTCCCTCCCCAGGGCCGCTGGGACCCGACTCCTTAATGCCTCCAAGAGTCTGACTATCAACGAACTTGTGACCCGCACCAGGGCTCGGGCCCGAGTCCTTGATGCCTCCTAAGGTATGGCTGTCAATGAGTTTGTGCCCCTCACCCGGACTCGGCCCAGCTTGCTTGATTGCCCCAAGAGCTAAGCCGTCGAAAAGACCATCATTTACTTCAGTGGGAGAGTTCCTTGGCAACATGATATTGAATGGACGGGCTTCCGTCTCAGTGGAAAAGGAATAAAAAAGAAGGGGCAAAAGTAAGATGAGAGATTTTATTATAGTTGTCATTTTACAGTGATAGCCGGGAGAAAGAAAGTTTATGCAAAATTGTCGAAGCAAGCTGAAGGTTAAGTTATGAAGCGATATGGTGCATAAAGAAGCTAATGTGGTATTTATAGAGGTGGCTTGCTTGGTGAGTAAATTGTTGAGTACATGTGGGATAGGCTTTCTTTGACTATGGTGTATTAATTGTAATTTGACACCATTGACACCAATGTGAGAAATCATACTTTCCTGATTTCATACAAACGTGAAAGAAAGCATTGTTCTTTGGCAAGAAACAACGAGGGAGGTTCTCATATTCTAAGTAAAAGGTGGAAAATTAGAGAAGGAATGAAAGAAATCAAGAAAATAAGAGATTGCGAGTCCAAGTTGAGAGTAGGTGTAGAACATATTGTATTTAGACATATACAGAAAATAGAGTAATTTACATTTTCCCACCCAAGATTTGGTCTTAAAAGACTTTTTTTTCCCTTAGTTGACATAAATAATAATTTTTAACCCAAAAGTCAAGTACAAATAATACTTTTCACCTAAAATTAAACTATGTTCATAAAATAACAGTATTAAAAAGTAAAATTATCATTTTATTTATAGTATTTTATTTTTTTTCTAAATTATCATATAACCTTAAATTAAAAAGAAATAATTTTTAAATATCCAAATTATATAAGAAGTGAATTATTTCCATTTCTTATCACCCTCACATTTTTTCTTATTTATAGATAGAAGTGTCTTTATCATAAAATCATTTATCATGAGTAAATATAAATTTTGAGAATGTTAGGGGTCTTTTTAAAAATTTCAGGGGCTATTAGAACTTCATAAATATTTTGGGGTCTTTTGAAATATTTTAAAATATCAGTTACTTTCAATAGTTTCAAAAGTGACAATCACACCCCCAAGAATTGAACATAATACAACAAATATGAGTGTAAATGTCATATAAAAACTATTGAGGTTATATAATAGTTTTAAAATATATGATGGTTTGAAATAATATTTAGAGATTAATTTATGAGTTGTTAAACTTTTTTAAAAGTTAAATTATCATGTTTAAAATATTTAAATATGATAAAAAATTATTTTTTAATTAATAGATGATAAAATAATTATTTTATCTTCAGGATATTAATTTTTTTTTTATAATAGAGCTTTATTTTAGAAATAAAAATTATTTATGGTAAGTGAAAATGAAAAAGTGTTTTTAGGCCAAACTGTGGGCGGGAGAATGTCATGCATGTTATCAGCTTCGTTGCATGGATTCTTAGGTCCAATTGACAGCCACCGCGTGACTACGTGCAGGAATTCTCTGACTGCAAATTAGACCAAACCCAATGTTGAATTCTGGAGGATAGGGACCAAGGCAGTCCAACGTGATCTCTTAGACTTACATTAATTAATTAAATATATCAGTAATCAATTCTCATTTTTCAAGGTTGTAAAGTTCTAATAAACGTGGCAAGCTGAATGGAGGCTTTTAAGTTTATCTTTTAATTACTTCCGATCCTTTTCTACTTGAAAAGTAAAAAGAAGCAATTTCTAATATATATATATATATATATATATATATATATATATATATATATATTTCAACTTGAATTGTATCATGTATGGATCGAATTTTCTCCTACTTGAAATTAAATTGTAAGATGTTGGTGCCTAAATTTGCAATAACTAGATGTATATCTAATAAGTGAAATTCAAGTATATAAATATAAAATATTGGAATATGTCTACAGTATTGCTATTGATATGAATGAAAAATATTATAAGATAATAACAAGAGTTAATTTGTCTTTTTTTAAATGTTTTTACCTTTGCTTAGTCTCTAGTCCGTTACTCATTTCTTATATTTATAGTAAGAGGGCTAAATTTATATAAGGCCAAAAGACTTATTCCCACCCAAGGTTTGATCTATTTTCAAACTCTTACTTATAAGATTTTAAAAATTTAAATACTCATGATTCTGTTAAAATTCTCTATTAGTGTTAAGGATAAAATTGATGTATAGAGGTCGAATAATGCACATATCAGTGTGACATTGTTTGACCATATCAATCGAATCTGGGGTGGTTTCCATGCTAGAAAACCATCGGAGAGGAGGATGCTGGAAAAGCGAGCTGACGAACTTTCTGGAGTGGTTGTTGGAAAGTGATGATTGGAAAAAATTAAACTTTAGAGGAAAAAATATAACTTTTTAAACTTTAAGTGAAGAGAAATTGTTAGTTTTTTAAATTAAAATAAGAAAATAAAATAAAATATTAATTATTTTTAATTTTTTTGTTAAACAAAACTTTTATCCTTAATTCTAACAAAAAATTCTAATAAAATTGAGAGTATATGAATTTTTAAAACTTTACAAATAAAGGTTTGAAAATATAGTAAACCTGGGGTAAGAGTAAATCTCTTGGCCTTTCTATAAATATAGTAAGAGTAATAATGTAATAGCGATTCCCAAAACAGTTGGTAGAAAAAGTGTGTTTCCCCTGTTCTTCCATGACGATAATTAATTGCTCATTGGGGCCAAATTATGGTTGACGTTGTGGTATGTAACATAAGTTAATGACTAATAAACTCTTGGATTTTCAAATTTAAAATAATAAAATTATATGAATAAATAATATTTATTATTATGTAATTAAGTATTATTTTATCTCTAATTTAAAAATATCTAATTATATAGTAATATATTATTATTTTTCTTTGATAAATGATTAATCAGATAATTTTAAAAATATTATAAATGCTAGAATCAAAGATTTTTTCTTAAAAATTTTAATGCTTTATAGTAATATAATATTGTTTATTTATAAAATTATATAAATTATTTATAC
The DNA here is from genome assembly GCF_011075055.1 of Mangifera indica. Classification (NCBI taxonomy): domain Eukaryota; kingdom Viridiplantae; phylum Streptophyta; class Magnoliopsida; order Sapindales; family Anacardiaceae; genus Mangifera; species Mangifera indica. The sequence goes on from NC_058152.1 coordinate 3,118,166, forward strand.
ATATATCATTACTCCATTTAAAATGCCGGAATTTGTGGTTTCATTGTAGCTTAGTGGGAAATAATCCTTTGGCCAAAATTATAAGATGTTAAGTGCTTGGAAAGCTACATATTCGGCAATAATTTGGAGAATAGATTATGTGAACTGCAACCTTTAATTAATTACCACAAATATCGTGTCATTCTCTTCCCCTACCATTTGAATGGTTTCAAGACTCATGAAGATGCTTACATTTACTATTAATAAAACTATGTATAATTATTTTGAATATATGAATATATATTTGATATATATCATCATATAATTAGGTGATTTTAAATTAAAAGTAAATTAATATTTAATCATTTGATAATATATATAAGTATTTATTTATTTATTTATTTATATACTCAAAATTAGTACACATAATATTACTATTTATATTGCTTATGTGTCAGTTACCCACCTCCCATTTGGGATCTCCTGCCTCTCCAAAATTGGTAACAAGATTCTAAGGTCAAATTCTCAATAGCTCAAATGTGAACCAGAAGTCTATCTTGTAAAATAAACTTGGCATCTCATCACAAACAAAAATTTCAGTCAAATAATACTCTAATTGAATGTCCCCACTCCCGAAAGCCCTTCACCGTCCTTTACTTCTTTTCCACCAAAACCAATTCCTTATGCATTGGAGATGCCAATCGCTTAACCATTCTTTTCTCCTCCACTAGGGCAGAGAATCTTTGAAGAAAAATGTATAAAATAACTAAACAAGAGGAAACACACAACGCTACAATTTCAACAATGGGACAACAAGTCTATTTGTTTATAATGATTTTGATGATGGTCGTGATTTCTCGTTCAATTTCTGTTAATTGTAGAGGTCTTCCAGCGTCAGGTAGCCCGGAAGCTGTTGCCGAAGTTTCAAGGGACTTGGGTGGTCGGCTTCAGGGGAAGGTTTATACAATGTCGTCTGGACCTAGCAGGAGAGGCTCTGGCCACTAGTCATCTTTCACAGGATTATTTGTTTTTTGTTAGCAAATCAAACATGAGGTATGAGACTTAGATCCTATATAAGTAAATATGGCTTATGGCTTTCTGTATAGGGTTTATATGGCTCTAGATGTGGTATTTTTTTTCAAAATTCATATCAGAGTCATCCTAAGGCTTATACCATTTTTATTTGTTGGCTTTATGTTTGTGGGTGTGTTGTATATATCTTGTAGATGTAATTAAGTGGGTGTGTAATATATATTGTTAATGTAATTATTTTATGTATCAGCGGCTGTAAATTATGTTAGGCCAAGTTTAGGGGCTGAGAAAATTCATTGATCATTGTCAATTATTCATAATATATATTAGATTTTGATGTTCTTGATTAGTTGAAATATAATAGTTGAATTGTCTATCGTATTATGTATCAAAAATCTAATTTTTTATATCGTATATTATAGGATATGCTTTTTAAAAAATAAAATAATAAAAAATTTTAATTAACACATCATTACTTTGAAAAATATCACAAACACCTTTAAATCGATTCGTATCAATAATATGTATTATATCATAAGATATGAATCATATCATCTGATATGTTTATTATATCATCCTAATTCGATATATTTTAAAATATGTATCGTTTTTTATATATGTCATATTATATTGTAAGATTATGATAATATCAATTTTCAAACTCCAATTGAGTTCATGAAAGTAGTTTTGTCAAAGTAAGAGGGATATAATTTGCTTCTTCCTTTTAATATTGATAGATTATATTATTATTAGTAGGATTGATTGTTTTTCTTTTAATTCTCTAAAAAATTACTTCCATAGTTGTTGTAAAGGCAGATGGAATGAGCAGGAGTTAGATTGAAGTTCGGGCTGAGTCTGCCAATGGACTGTTTAGAAATCTGGAGTATTGTTAAATATAGCACAACAAATTTTAAAGATTTTCCAAATTTGCCCTAGAGACAGCGGTTAGTGAGATCAGGCCTAAACTTTGTACGGTAACGAATCATACCGACTTGATCAGCTTGATAGAAGTATAAGGCTGACAATTTGACTTTTTTAATGTTCTTAAAAAAATATTTTTTATTAATTTTTTAATTTTCAACAGTAACAGGCTGCACCAAACCAGCCCACGGTTCGACCCAATCGATGCCGCTAATTTGTTCCCTCAACATAATTACATGGCGATTTTACAAGATTCTAACAAATTTATAATTTTTTTTTCGCTATTCATTTATCTCTTCAATGATTAGATCTTAATACAATTATAATATAGTGATAATTACAATTGCATATCTATAATTTATATTAAGGGTGTATAAAAACTTAAAATAAAATAAAATTAAGTATATATATTTTTAAATATATAATTAAATATATAAATAATACGTCATAATATAATTAAATAATTTTAAATTTAAGATAAAATAATATTAAATTATATTATAACATATTATCTATATACTCAAAAGTGTTAATATATAACATTACAAAAAAAAAACACGCAAATGAAAAAATTCTGAGTCTTTGACTCGTATCTCAATTTCACAACAATGCTACATCCTTCTTTACTTTCTCCTTAGTGTTATCCAAACCTTAAATCAATATTGTTGAAGACGATGATGAGGTCCTCAATTTCCTCCCTGGAAAAATTGATGACAATGCCAAATATGGTGACTTATTGGACCCCTTCAACTACATCAATAGGCACGATCACTCTCTCAATGATGTTAACAATGAGGGTTTCTCTGATTTTGATAAGTCTTGATGCAAGGAATAAGAAATCAATGGTAAAGATTTAGTCAAATTGAATTGACACAATTTTAATGATATTACTGAGAATATTAAGTTTGCGATAAGGGAATTTTGTTAAGGATAATGTATTCTATATGAACGAGTGTTACCTTTAAGAATTAAAGATGAAGAGAATGAGAATTTATGAAATTATTTATTAGCTACCTTTATTCATTTTGGCCAAGAATAATTGAGCATTCAAGAAGACAAATTCTATTCTCTTGAGGATTTCTGGAACTGAAAGTTATCCCAACTTTTCTAATTGCATTAAACTAAAATATTTAAATATAAAATTAAAATAAAATACTGACTTACAATATTATTTCCTGCCGTAAATTTTTTATTTATTCTAACCCGTATAATCTTTTACCTTTTCCCATTTGAACTTTTCTTTCGTTGCTTCACTTTCCTAGCATTGCCCCATCTTCAGGTATAAGTTATAACCTTATCTCTAAAGTTGGAAAGAAATTATCAACATAATTATTAATATTTTATGATATATAATACGTATCTTATAAGATGATACGTATCATAGGATATATCAAACTAATATAATATAATTGATATATCATAATGATATATATTACTGATATGATTGATATATTTAAAAAAAATGATAATATAATAGAAATATATGTTACAAATATTAAAATTTTAAAAGTATTTGTGATATTTTTTAAATGATGACATATTAATTAGATTTTTTTTATTATTCAAAAAATATATCATATAATATGATATGTAAAATTAAAATTTCAATATATAATATGATATACGATTTAACTATTATGATAGACAATGCACCACCACCATTCGAACAATATCCTCCCATGATGCTTCCTCGAATGGTAACCCTTCAACTGTACAAAAATTTGCTCCACACTCACGCCAAGACGCTAGACGGTACGAAGCCCCACCACCACCGGTGGGAGTTATCAGTGATTGTCAATTGTGCATGGTGGGTGACAACACTAAGTCAGTCTAAGAGACCACTCTTGGGCATGGCTTCAAAAGCGACACATGGAAGACTGAATGAATTTTCAAATGGGCTAGAAATTCCAACTTGTATACCGCGTACCCCACCTTCTGCAAAACTTTGAATGGACCTTAAAACTTACATGTAAGCATAGAATTTGATGTCCCTCAAACCAATAAGGTATCAATTCAAGTCCATGCCAATAATTGATGTTATTTTTTTAATGCAGAAATGTGTTTCCAGCTAAAAAAGAGAACAAAATTACTGGTTCCCATTTGATCATAACAGATTCAGATGCTCGTAAACCAATTGCTGGAGAAGAAATGGTTTCCCCGATGAAATTTAAATGAAATTCTGAAAACAATAAACGATGAAAAGCAGTGTTTGATGTATAATAAAGACTAATCCATAGTACTTTTGTTCTTCATACATTTATGTTATTGCAATACATCCAGAAGAATACGTAATATAAAGCAGTGGCAAGTTTTTCCAGTTCTATCTACATATATAACTACAAAGGCTAAGAAACTAAACTAATTTACCTTGCATTCTCAATATTCAATTGGGAGAAAACCGCATCCTCTGATGAGATAAAGCTATCCTGTGTCAAATTGGGCATTTCATTGATGGACTGGCTAAATGAAGGGAAACGCTTGACATCAGGCAATATTAACTCAGATGCAAAATTTGTTGTTGAATCCTGATGGGGTTCCCCCGTTGCTGTTCTTTGAAACTGCAATGCATACTCCAAGTCCCACAACACATCACCCATTGTAGGCCTGTCAACTCCATCTTCCTGCAAACATTTCTCTGCTGTCTCTATAAATTTTCTCAATGAATTTGGAGCAATTTGACCCTTTAACAAAGGATCTACAATCTCTTCAATAACCCCTTTGTTCTTGCAAAGCATTGCCCATTCAGCTAGGTTGACTTCGTCTCTTGTGAGTGAGGGATTAATGACTGGTCTTGCACATAGTACCTCAAGAAGAACAACCCCAAATGAGTAAACATCAGATTTTTCTGTTATTTGTTGGGATCTGAAGTACTCAGGATCTAGATAGCCAAAAGTGCCTTTTACTGCTGTGCTAACATGGGTTTGATCAGAAGGACCCAACCTTGAAAGGCCAAAGTCGGCAACTTTAGCAACATGGTTTTCATCCAGCAAGATGTTTGTGGACTTAACATCTCGGTGAATGATTCCCCTTGCTGAGCCTTTGTGGAGATAGTGAAGTCCTCTTGCTGCACCAATGCATATTTCAAGCCTTTGCTTCCAAGACAAACTGGGAAACTTTGAGTTGTATAAATGATCCCTTACAGTCCCTTTTTCCATGAATTCATAAACTAGTATCATCTCGTTTCTTTCATCACAGTACCCAATCAAAGAAACAAGATGCCGATGGCGAATTTTTGACAAGACCATTATTTCTGTTTGAAATTCAGAAAGACCTTGGCCTGATCCAGGATCACTTCGTTTTACAGCAACTTTAAGGCCATTCCTTAAAGTTCCTTTATAGACATACCCAAATCCCCCCTTACCAATTACTAACTTGCCGTTGAAGTTGTTTGTGGCATACAGAATTTCAGCAAAAGGGATTTTCAAATCAAGGTTTAAGGAAGGTATGGGAGAGCCAATGATGGTTCCCTCAGGCACCTTACCTTGAGAACTTCCAGCTCCATAAACATGTAATGGAGACCACTCCAACGGTTGAGCAGATTTTGGCTTCCTGCAATTCAAACCCCAGAATATCACCACTGCCAAAATGCCTATAAAAGCTAAACCTCCAAGAACAGAGCCAACCACAACCAACACAATATCTTTCTTGGGTTCACTGATCTTTGGAATCGAACCCGATTTCTCAAGTAACTCCATTATCTCCAGTCCATTCAGAAAGGCAGTTCGCCAATCACTATCAGTGTTAAGCCCTACACTAACATTCATACTTCCAGAATAATCAGAATCAACCTCAAAATCCAAGTAAAATGGAGCTGCCAACTGGCTAACTATATCATAAGGTGCAATTTTCTTACTGAAGTTGCGATCAACATACAGATTAAAGCGCGTAACATTCGGCGATGGACTGACAATATCACAGAAGTGAAGCCGAACGAAGTGCCTAGCATTCTTACTCACATTAAAAGACCAAGTTACGTTGGAATTGGAGTCACTAGAAGAGCTATTAGCCAACACTTGGGCCGTTTGGTAGACAAAATCCGGGGCAATATATTCATTAACGTCACCAAGATAGTTAGGCTTAACAGAATAAGATTGGCTCTTAACAACATCTGGGTTGAGCAAATAACTATCATCCGGCTGCCAGTTCCTCCATAGAGTATCATTTTCTTGCGTAATTGTAGAGCCTCCAACATTGATCCTATAAATTGGGTGTAAAAGCTTTGAAAGTAAACCCTTGGAAGTATCCTTGTTTCCTGAAGGGCTAATATGTGGAGCTTCATCAGGGATAAAATTTTCAGGGCCAGGGAAGACTTCTATGGCATTAACAAACGCGAAAGAGGAAACTTGAGGAATAAAGTAAATCCTGAATTTTCCTGTAGTGATGCTAAGAAGGAATTCTTTTACAACCGGAGGATGGCTAGTTTCCTCGACAGTAAAATTCTCCAAAAGCAAAAACTCAGAAGTCGAAGTCAAAACATTGAAAACAGCGGTGGAGAGATTGGTTGAAGAGGAGAAAGCAAAAAAATGAAGGCGTACCACATAAACTGTGTAATTGTTGATCTCAAATTCATAGCAAGATGGTTGCTTGAAAACTCTGGCTGTTCGATAAAGAGTTAATGAATCTTCTGCCTGATTATTTGCTGTAACAATTTCACTCTGCTTTGGAAAGAAGGAAATTGAATTCAAGTCCCCAGTGAATTGACGACCTGTGGTGTTTATGTTTTTGTTCGAACCACAGTTGATGAAGAACTTATCTGGGAGAGTATAAGCTGAAGAGGTAAGCCCAAGCGATAAGAACTGGAAAACAAGAACAAGAGAAAGTAAAGAACAATGGATTTTCATGCTTTCAGCTTTTTCCATGGTTTCATCAAGAGCAAAGCCAATCCCGATATTTAGATGAAGACCACTGAAGACTCAAGTCAATGTCAACTGACAAGACAGGAGAGTGGAAAATTCAACTTGGAAAATTTTTTCATTAGAATTTTTAACTTCTATCAGATAAAATAAAGGGAAATTTTTAAAAATGGCCAAAATATCCTTCTATTAAGTAAAAATGCCCAAAATCACTATTTTCAAGCAAAAATGCCCAAAATCACTATTCCTAAGCAAAAAATATCAAAATTACCCTTCTCCTCATTTATTTAACTTCTTACTCACTATAAGGGTTCAATGTAATTTTAGATAAATATGAGAGGTTTTTGGATATTTTATATTGTAAACAGGTCTATTGTTATATAATAAATTTCAAAAAACCCACTGTGTTCTAAGAAATCTCCGTTGACTCTCCAATATTTTAAAAAATCTATTTTACCCCCTAACCCACGGTCAATGTCTGCTGACCGTGGGAGAAATCGTTTGACCGTGGGAAACACTGTTCCCACGGTCGAACTGTCGATCCTTTGCAGCCATTTTTGGCCAAAATTTGGTTGTTTCGGCCTCCGATTTTCACATAAATCAAATCTACACGTTATATAACACAAAACCCCTCAATCAATTCAACGAAAACAACCAAGAATTAAAACATTTTAAGCATTGTTCAAATCAAAACCCTAAAATTTCAAATCCCAAAATCTCAATCAAATCTCAAAATCTCAATCAAATCTCAATAATATGAGTAATAACTTGATTTAAATAAGATTATAGGAGATATACTAACCTTATTTGTCATTTGCCGTTGCCGAAAAGCAAGAAAATCGACGAAAATCTGATTGGGAAGTTTCGAACCGTGGGATGGGCGTGGGAGAATGGAAAACCCACGGTCAAGCAGTAAATTTCAGAAAAACCTGTCGTGGGCTAAGGACTCTCCCCGACACCCGAATATTTTAAAAAAACTATTTTACCCCCTAACCCACGGTCAATGTCTACTGACCGTGGGAGAATTCGTTTGACCGTGGGAAACACTGTTCCCACGGTCGGACTGCCGATCCTTTGGCAGCCATTTTCGGCCAAAATTTGGTTGTTTCAGCCTCCGAATTTCACATAAATCAAATCTACACGTTGTATAACACAAAACCCCTCAATCAATTCAACGAAAACAACCAAAAATCAAAACATTTTAAGCATTGTTCAAATTGAAACCCTACAATTTTAAACCTCAAAATCTCAATCAAATCTCAATAATATGAGCAATAACTTGATTCAAATAAGATTACGGGAGATATACTAACCTTCTTTGCCATTTGCGGTTGCCGGAAAGCAAGAAAATTGACGAAAATTTGGTCGACCGTGGGATGACAGTGGGAAAGTGGGAAATTTTGAATTTTCTTTGAATTTGCACAGTGAAATGACCGTGGGAAGTAAGGAAATTTGCTGTGTTTATATATGGGGGCAGTTTTGTTATTTTACAAAACCTGGGCATTTTTGCTTAAACCTGAATATTTTGGACAAATTTACTTAGACCCCCTAAATTTTGGCTATTTTTTATAATTTCCCTAAAATAAATCATGTTAGCAGAATTTGATCTTAATTTAGAGGGTCACATGCCAAAGCTCTACCATCAAGGCAAAAAAGACAAAGGTTGTAGGCTACTTGTGCCCTTGATAGCGAACTACCGTATTATACAAGGCCAAACCACCTTATCTATACGCTTAAATATGTGTGGCCCGTGAGAATCTGGGGGAAATATACAAAGAGCAATTCTATATATACATAATTTAAATATAAAAATTATTACGTAATTAGATTTAACCAAATTATATATCAAAACTATTTATATTTAATTTTATTAATTTAAAAAATAATTTACTATTTACTTGATTTTAAATTTTGGTACGTAAAATTAGACATCAAATCTTACCTTGATATATCGCTAACATGTATTAACCCAAACCTATTTTTGAGGATTTCAGTATATTTGCCATTTAAACTCTTTTTCAGGATAATAAGTTTGCTTTTTTACTACATAGAAAGAAGAGAAAGTACTATAGATGATAAACAAAACTTTAGTCATCGATGTTGTTGAATTTTGTTCCAGAATTGATGAAGTACGTGTATGAAGGACAATTGGTGGATGAAAGAAAGAAATAAGAAAGGAAAGGAAGAGGATGCTAAAGTGGTGAAGCTTTTTCATGAAATTTCAAAGGAATTACCAATTTTTTTTTTTTTTGGGAGAAAAGGTTATCAATATGTTAGCTAAGTGATTGATAATAACGAATGTTTTTAAAAATAAGCTGATAATTTAATCTGTTATTTTATTGATTCATGATTTGGTTGATTAGTTTAATTTATTATGAAATTATAATAAATTTATTAAATAATATCAAATATTTAATATATATTTTAAATACATAACATATGAAATTCATTAGAAGTAAATTTATCCAATTATCAATACTAACAAAATATATTTATTTATTTGAAATATAAATTTTGATTTATTAAAACAAAAAAAAAAAGAATAAAAATTAAAATTAGGGATTAAAACAATAAGACTTTGTTAAATCTGATTTTGTCGGTTTTGTCCGATTTATTTAATCTATCGATTTTGATCGAGTCTTATATTAAACTAATATTTAGTGATAATTGGGTTGGATCATAAATCCGTTTTCAATTGAATTGATTGATTTGGTTGAATTTGGTTTTGAAAACAGTAATGATAATGAGATGCAAACGGGCAAAATATCAAAATGGATGCACGTGAAAGACTTTGTACAAGAGCTTGGATATTTGATACCAATATGCAATGTTTTATTTCTTGAGATAAGAATATGGAAATCCTAAAGTCGATCAAAAGTAGAATCTTGGACCCCGTGAATAACCATGATCACGGGGAATCCGAGTTTTTTCTGATCTGCTTTTAGATTTTCGGTCTTCATGGAAATTCACACTTTCAATATGGAAGTAGTAGCTTAGGCCTTCAAATATTATACTCTAAAGATTATGGACAAAAAGAAGTCCAATAACACAACTGTATCAGCCCAGCCCATTGTACATTCTAGCTTTCCAGGCCCATATAAAAAGGATTTTAAAGTCAACCCATTTTAAAGGCCCATAGATTCAATTTTATTTTTGCTGTTCCTTGTGGGCTGTACATAATGATAACAAGAATGTGATCAGTAGGATATTAGGATAAAAATTAAACCAAACAGGAAAACAATTATTGATGCTAAAAAAAACACATAGAGAAGTACACGGAATTGTAGGTGTAATGATCAGTACAAGTTGGTTGAGAATATTAGTGGAACCATAGTTATTTCCGAGAGTGAGAATTTTTAGGTGGTTCAATTCATTACTCGGAAACTTATGTTCACTATCATAGTATTATCAATATTTGTTATTACAATTTAATAGTGTAATTATATTAATGTGAAATACAATGTTCCGTTGCCTTTGTATAATTCTTAATTCATAGGGTAAATGTTGGGCTACAATTGTAATTATGTAGTTAGATGTTGAATCTTATTGTTATGGAAAGTGAATGATTTTGTTCTCCTAATTTGATGAGTTGATTGTTTTTTAATTATGGCTAAAGACACCGTTGAAAGTGATCTCATGATAATAGAAAATTATAAATGCACATAAGAGAAATTGAAAGAAACGTTTTTAATCCCCAAGAGTTCTTCTAAGCTTTTGCTATAACTGTTTTCTGCTTGTATTATGATATGGACTGGTGTGTAGATGACATGATTGACAACTAATGTAGTTTGTGCATGGTTATTAGTATCATATGATATACGATACGTATCCTATGACACGATATGATACAATTGAAAAAAGATACGTATTATGAAGTGTATTAGATTAATATGATATATTGGATATATCGTACAACACGATGCATAGCTTACAATACAATATGTATTACCGATATGAATTGATACACTTTTTAGAGAAAATAATAATGTAGTAGAGATGTATATGAAAATATTAAAATTTTAAAAATATTTGTGATGTTTTTTAAAAAATGATGACGTATCCATTAGATTCTTTTTTCATTATTTTAATAATATTTTATTATTTAATTTTTTAAGAGTTATATTATACGATGTGATACAATGCAATATTCAATACACAAAACAAAAAAAATTAAATTTTTAATACACGATATGATATATGTTCGACTATCATAATTTGTGAAGCTAGTTACTATTTATTGACCAATCACCTTTTCGTCATTGCCTCTGTGAGTTTGACCAAGAGGAGTCTTACTGCACAATAACAAACACAAAATATGGTAAGAAAGTCAATGGTGAGTAATGTCATAAGATGCCTTACCAATGTCCTTCATATCAATATTTGAATAGAGACATTGTTTCACCTCTTATTATTGGTTGCAAATGAAATATCATCAACATATGAAGCAAAAGAAATAAATTTTACTCCAACTAATATATTGATAGTAGTGTTAATTCATACTGTTTTTTGAAAAACCAAATGAAGAGACAACATCACGATATTCAAATATCATTCAAGGAAACCTTTTTTCAATTCATATATGAATTTTTTAAGCTTGCACACTAAATACTTACCATATCTGAAGAAGAATCTGTTTGACTGACTTATATAAACCTATTCTTCTATATCTCTTTTAAGGAACATCATTTTCATTTCTATATGATGCAATTCTAAATCAAAATAGCTAACCAACGCCATAATAATATTACATAAATTTTTTATATATATAGGAGAAAAAGTCTTTATATAATTTATTTTTTTTTTTTAAGTGAAACATCCTTTCTTTGTTATAAAGATCCATTTATGCCCCATTAAGTAACTCCATTATTAGAGTTGATGCTCTAGGGAAATATGTATGCAACATGTCATATATGTATCATAGCCTAAAGATAATCGTTATACATGCAATAATCTGTTTTGAATGGGTTTTATGTTTGTTTGATCATATATTTTGTTTAGGTAAATTGTATGATCACTATAACATGTTTTTATACTGTTTACATTTTGATTTGAATTTGGTTTGTATTTAATTTATTGAAATTTTTTTTAATAGACGTCAATTGGGGGTTGAATGTTATTCCATCTCATGTTATCATGCAAAATTTCGTGTTATCATGTGATTTTTTGTACAATACTTGATTGAGACATCTCCTGGGACATCTTGGATTTGTGGGATGGTGTTTAATGCCCTTAGAAATCAATTGAATTAGTATAACATGACCAAAATTCCAAGAATTTACGAAAAAAAAAAAAAGATTCTAGAAATTTCTAGAATCTAGTCAAATGAACTATAAACTGATTGACTAGTTCATTTAGGAGTTAAAGGTTCTTTTCTTGATCGATTTAGTTGACTGGTTCACTTTGAATTGGTTGATCAACTTTTAACAAAAATGGTTTTTTAGACTTTTTTGTGTCAATGCATGAAGGTTCAAACCATTGCATGTCATCACATATATCTTGAATATATTGTTATACGTTTTGCATGTGATTCAACAACTTGTTGCCAAATTTGTATAGTCTCATGGTTAAATCCAAAATCTATGTTTTGGAACTAAAAGGAGTTGTTAATTAAATAATATGGATCAAATTAAAATTAATTAAGTGAATTAATTAACAAAGATCAAAATACATTGTATGTGGCTGATACATGCCATTTAGGCAATTAATTAACTAATGAGATGTGTTCTATTTGTTTTAACTTTTTTGGGCTTAAATGTTTGAAATTTAAAAAAGTTTGCTGTGTCTTGCCTTTTTCTGTTTTGTATTTTTGTTGTATTTTCCTCGTCATCTCACTCCCTAACATTAAATTAAATATATAACTGATGTAATTAGGATAGCAAAGAGATTTATATAATGTAACTGAAGAGAAAAAAAAAAAAAGCAACAAATCATTCTCAAATACCCAAGAAAATAAATTATTTTGCCCTAGTTTATCTAAAATTCTACCCACGCACGATAACCCATTTTAACCGTGCATAAATTCAATTTATATTCTTTCATAATCAATGATATAACTCATTCGATGACTAATATGTTCATAATCACTATATAAAGGAATAAAACCTAACTTAAGAGGTGGAATTTCTCTCACATTTATATATCTATATTCAACTTAGACATTCGATCAACCTGAGATTCTCAATAAAGAATAAAAACAGAGCTTACAGCAGTATTAAAGAGCAACCAATATCATTTCATGGCGTACAAAACCAAATAGCAGGCAACATCTAAAACGTAGATAATTAGTATTTTGCTAACATAATCCGACTCCTGGCAAGAAAATCCAGAGAACATTAAAATGACAATCAAGAGAATGTGTCCACATCCTGAGTTGGCAGCCTATCATCAGCTTGCGTGCCTGAAATAAAGCCAGCCTGAAAGCATACTGAATAGCATAAAAGAAGTCACTTCAACATTCTGGAACGGAGAACTACAAAGCAAAAAAAAATCATAGGAGTTAACAAAATTAGTGGAACACTAAAATTTTTACAAATAAGATTCACGGTTTGTAAAACTTTGACTTACCTAATATAGTTGGTTTAGTCACTCTATCCCACTTACATCATCTTTTCTATAAGAAGATTTCAACATAATCGTTTCCATGATGAAGGAGAACCCATATTACTGTAAAATACAATGAATATTTCCATCAATAATAACGATAATAACAATAACAAAATAGCCTCATATTATTTCTACAATACAATGGACATCTTACAAAAAGTTTAGCATGTAAGGCATCAAAAAGATAAATCTTCTATAATTACAGATAAAACAGTTTTTTGAATATGAGAAGTCACTGAAAACAGAGTTGAAAGAAGATTTAAATATGTGTGTCAAACTTACGACGTAGAAGGAATAACAAAGTGGCCACTTATTTTTAGGGCATAACTATAAGAAAGATGCTTACTAGTTGCTTGTACGTGTTGAGAACATAAAAACTAAACAAAACAAGGCTTGAGAAAAAAAAATATATTATTTTTATTTTATTCATGAATTTTTTGACATTTTATTTAATAGAACTTACCATTCGGCCTCCATCCAATGCTTGTATATTTGTGAATGAGGAGACCAACTATCCACAATTTCAAATGATCTTAACGCAAGGTCTGTTTTATGATGTGTCTGACAACAATTTAGATAACACTTCAAACAGTCATGAATAGAGCAATCTATACTATTCAATCGTTTGTCTCTATCCACTCTTCCCTCTCTTTTCAAATCATCATATTGGGCATACAACAAAGTCACTCCACATTTTTTCACCCGATATTGAGTATGGTTATCCATAGTTTCAACAAAGAACTTAATGACACCCTGACTATTCAAATCAAGTGTAAGCAATTCCACAGACATTATCTTGCCATCATAACCCACAAATACATAATCTGATCCAAAAATCTTGGTCGTAATCACTTTTAAATCTAAGCATCCTGAGGAAATGATCTTTCCGTTAACACTTAGAGAAAATCCAACCTGAGAAATATGACGTTGTTGATATTCTTGTAATGATACACTAACACATAAGATAAAACCAATTAAATAATCATTGAGCCAACCTATTGGAAGCTCTATAAAAGTATCATTACTTTTAAAGTCAAACCAGTTTGGAATTTCACTTCCAACATAGCATGTGTAAGAACTTGGATAATAAAACACCATCATTCCTCCCATATCCTGTACACACATATATATACACATTTAAATAATAAGTAAAAGTTTCAAATAGAAAATATATTGATTAAAGATTATCAACTTTGTCTTAGATTATTCCTTATCAATTTGATAATTTTGATATCTAGTGATGTGGTATCATTTTATATGCATTAAAAATTTTCCCAAATTAAAGTTCCTGATTTAAATAAGACTATCTAGTATTTCATTATAACAAATTAAAAAAATTTATATATATATTGATTTTTTAACAGTAGTTTGTTCAATTATGACCTATCTTAATTCCAACAGCAGTCAACTCTAATTTTGATGAACTTGGGTGTTCTTATTCTAAGAAAGAAGTGTGGTTTGATAATCAGAGTACTAATTTGTTGGCCTTTTATCATCCCAATCCGATAAACGTACCAAATACACCTAAAATCCTAATATTGGCAAGGCACTACAAGGCTAGGGTTATTTGATAAGTTTATAAAAATTAAAATTTTAATCCACATGTCTTTTACCATTAAAATGAAATATGTACACTGATATTTAAATTTTCAATCTTTTGAATGGGAGGATAAAAGTTATAAATCTTGAAGATTCAAGTTTAATAGAAAAAGAATTGACATGGGAAAATAGAGAAACTAAGAGATAGACTTACCTTTGAGAGACCCCACGCAAGTAGTTTTCTGTCAATATAACAAAGAGCCTCTGTCAAATCTAAATTTATTTTGGAACAATTTATGAAGCCAATTGTCTCCCAAAAATCCCGAAAACTTAGGAATGAAGCCGGTAGACTTGATATTGATTCAAGAGACGTGCAATTATTTGCTTCTAAACATAGTAAGTTGACCGGAAGCTCTGGTAAGGATTTAAGTCTTTGACAATTGTTTACAGAAAGCCATTCCAACTTAGAGAGGTTTTTGATGCTCAGTGGTAGGCTCTCAAAATTGTTTTGGTCAAGAAACAAATATGTCAATGAGAGTAATTGACCAATATTGTTGGGTATTTCTGCAAAAGCAAATTCCATCATGTCAAGTCTCCCCAAAGCCGTTAAATTTTCTATGTCATTTGGCAATCTGTCAAGATTGGTACAACCCGAGAGATTAAGACGTATAAGAGATTTTAACTCACGAACACTCTCAGGTAACTTCTCAAGTCTTGAACAATTTCTAAGATCCAACACTTCTAGTCTAAATAGATGCTCTATTGATAGCAATTCTTTTATTGCAGTTCCATCTGGATATAATATCTTAACTGTACAAGGAAGATATGAAACTGTTCTGAGATTTGAGCAATTGGAGAGATAAACTTCCTGTAGAGATCTCCAATGAACACTGATTGGAAAATTTTTTAAGCCTTTGCAACCTTTTAGATTCAGGATAACAAGTTTATGGAGATTATGGATAGATGAGAAACTCTTGAGTTTTGCACAACCTTTCAGAATCAAGCTCTCCAGATTTGGGATAAGTGAAAAATTTGGCATTCTACATAGATGCTTAGCGTGACTGAGGTCAATATGTTTCAAATTAACAAGTTTCTGTAAAAAAAAATTAAATGAATTAAAACAATATAAATAACATACATATTGAAGTAAAAAAGAGCAATATATATAAGAGTTAACATATACCTGGTTACCAGTCCAGAGTTTTTCAACTTTGCTATTAGGCATCAAAAGTGCAACAAGGTTTTTTGGATTAAAATTTGGTGGCAATGATTTGGCAAAATATCCATGCCAACAAAGGTACCTTAGCTCACCAAAATCATATTTAAGGACCTCAAAACCATGCACCTTCTTTGCATCATTGGAGCTATTATTTTTCAAGAATCTTAAGTTAAGGCGCAATACAGAGGAGTCAGATTTAGTCACCTTCTTGTCAGGCTCGAACCCATAAAATTCCAAGAATATTAGGTTTTGCATGTTGTTGAATGTTTTGGGATTTAAATGTAACTCTGGCACTTTAGCCATATCCAATCGTATGCTTCGAATTGTAGTACTGCCCTGGTAGTTACGAGCATATTGAAGAAAAGTCAGTATGAAAATGCTTAATAGTTTTTTTTTCAAAACATGTAGATATAAGAAATATAAGAAATGCATCATTAATACCCAATACCAATTAAATTAATTCCCAATGATAACTACAAATGAATATTTTGCAAGCTAATATTTTATAATATCTCATGTATAAAGTAGAAATAACAAATTAGTATTTTAACTCTTACCATATTACCCTTTAATATTGAAAAGATATCTTCATGATCCCACAACCGACTTCGTTTGCTAAGATTATTTGATTCTTGTCGAACAATTTCTCTACCCATATCTTGAAGTAAATCATGCATTGTTATGGTGTCAATTGACGTAGTTATGAGAGACCTTTCAATGAGAACGTTTATATAAATATGAGAGTCTAAGTCACTAGTATTCAAGATTGTCTCTATAAGATCTCTTTTATACCCTTTAAAGAAACATGCAATATCTAAAAATACATCCTTCTCTTTATCATGTAATCCATCATAACTTACTTTTAACACCTTTTGAATACTTCCATGAGTATGAGTTTTTAAGTTCGCTAGTGCACTTTCCCATTCTTTCTTTGTCCTATCAAATAGATAGGAACCTAAAACTTTGAGAGCTAATGGAACACCTTTAGCATGTTCTACTACACTTGATGCTAACCCAATATAATGTTCTATTGGATTGTTTTCTTTAAAGGCATATAGGGAAAAAAGTTCAAAAGCTTTATCAAATGATAAGCCTTCCATCTCGTGTATGTTATGCACTCCACAATTTGCTAGCACTTGTTTTTCCCTTGTTGTTATGATTATTCGACTTTTTGAATCCAAGTAGTCAGAAACTTCCCTTAAAAATTCCATTTGTTTTAAATCTGCAATCACATCATCAAACACAATGAGAACTTTCTTGCGGCTAAGCCTTTCTCTTGGAAAGATGAATCCAATATTGGGATGTATATCCTCTAAAAGTGCATGACTGAGCTTTTGGCGCATGTCATTTAATCCACCACTTTTCTCTGATTCTTCTCTAATATTTTCAATGAAGTAAGAAGCTTCAAACTGTCTAAAGATTTTGTTGAATATGACTTTAGCAAGAGTAGTCTTACCTATGCCTCCAATGCCCCAAATTCCTACTTTGCGAACACCCTCTGTACAAAATAAATTTTTAATCTTCTCGATCGATGAATCTAACCCAACTAGGTTCTCAGTGTAAAATACAGAGGAGTCACAGTCCAATCTTTTCAAGATATCGTCAACAATATTTATTACAAGTGATGCTTCATTCCTACAAAGTAAAAATAAAAAAATGAATAAAATGACATTGCAGAGATATTGTCTTAAATTTTTGTCTGACAATACTAGTTTACTAGAATTGTATAGGACTTTTACCTATTAATCGATTGTAGATTTGATTATCTCAAAAATAAAGAGAGACCAATAGAATAACTATTCTCTTAAATTTGAAGAACAAAAAAAAGAGACAGTTGAAAGTAGGATTACTAGTTACTACATATTTGACATTGATAAATAAATTTACAATTACCTATAGTTCTTTGAATCAAAACCAGATAGGTTGGCCGCATCCCTTAAAGCAGTCCTCCATCTTTGCAACATCTCTGAATCATCCATAAAACGCTCTTCAAGCTTAGCAAATGCATCCCTAACATCCCCAGTTTGATTCCTGACATCAGATGGATCGACCTCATAGAAGACCGGTAGTAGGATCTGATTATACTTCTTATAACATTTAACTATCTTTTCAAGTTCTATGAGGCACCATCTGGACGAAGCATACCCTTTAGAGAAAATGATAACTGAGATCTTTGAATGTTTAATTGCCTTCAAAAGAGATGGAGAAATTTCTTCTGCTCTGACAAGATTATCATCAATGAAGGTTTTAATTTTTTTCCGACATAAGGCTTCATATAGATGGCTGGTAATCTTTTTCCGAGTGTCCTCACCATAGAAACTAAGGAATACCTCATTCTCTAGTTTAGGAGTAATTGATGAAGAAGAAGAAGAAGAAGCCATTAGATGGGAGGCACTTATAGGAGTAATTGATGAAGATGAAGAAGAAGAAGCCATTAGATGAGCGGCACTTGTAGGAGTAATTGATGATGAAGAAGATGAAGAAGCCATTAGATGAGAGGCCCTTCGCATTAACAAAGAGGGCTAAACTAAATATCACATAATTGAGTAATTGACTATATATTCCACCATGGCTGAATCTGTACGCTGATTGCCACTTGCTTTTCTTTTTTCCTAGCAAGCTCCTTTTCCTTCTGTTATTTTAATGTTATTTAATAAACTCTCAGTGATAATTCATAAGGGTTAGGTGAGAGTAACCAAATATCCTACTTAAACTATTTACATAAATCCATAGAATAACCCAAAACCATCCATTTATTCCGCTGTTCCCAGGAGTTGGCCTACCTTCCCCCTTTTTGACCTACCTTTTAATTTTTTTTCCCGGAAATTACCTGCCCGTTTTTTGACCTACCTTCCCCCTTTTACCCAGAAGTTGGCCGACCTTTTAATTTTTTTCCTTTCATCTCTTTTCTCGGAAATTACCTGCCTTCTCCCTTTTTGACATTATTTACTTGGCCATAAGCATTAGGTGTGCGCTTGTCACACAAATTAAAATACTTTGAGCTTTATCATTAACTTTATTTATAACCAAAAAAGAGCCCAAAATTATAAAACCTCTCAATCATAAGTGGGTTAGTTGAGACTAAATTTTAAAACATTAGGTGTCATTGTTACACTAATTTAACAATAAAACTATATGCATAAATAATATATATAATTTTATACACAACCATTGATAAGTTACTATATGATTGAGTATTGTTTTATTTCTAATTTTTAACTATTCAGTTACATAATGATATGTTATTGGTTGTGCACATAACATTACTGATCTTTATCATCTACTATATTTTTGCTCAAAAACCTTAAAATTTTAAAACTCTCTCAATCATAGTATGGATTAGGTGAGAGTAAAATTTAGAACACCAGCAAAAAAAAAAAAAATAATGATGTTTATGTTAAAGATGATGCTCCAAAGCCAATCCTCTTTACGATGCAAGTTTATGATTACTCATATTTGTAACTTCTTGTGTCACTCTTTATCTACAAGGGTATATGTGTGCTAAGATAAATGCTCTTGGGATGGTTGAACCATGACAAGGGGATCAGTGGATGTCAACTAATCGTGAGAACTTTATGCTCACATGAGGTGGTTGTTCTAAAAATGTCCATAGTCCTAATATAGGCACTAGTAATGTCATTAGAACTATCAAGTGTCAAACAATCTCACTGAAAGATAATGACAAATCTCAAGTGTTAAAATTGTTTGAACATAGTTTGGTGTAATATATGGATACTCGTTATGTAAACTTATCCACCAGATTGACCCACAAAAAGAATTACATATGGATGGTTACCTTACTATGTATGGAACATATTCTCTAGCAAATGGTGGTAGATGTGATCCTTTGACTTGAGTTCACCAAACCATGTTGTTCAAAGAATTGATATGGTTTGACACCAATCCAACGTAGGCTTTGAGAAAGGATTGCCAAAACGATAATGATTGCCCATATTAAGAGATGTACAAAAGCTATGATGGAATAATATAAGATTCATCACTCTTGAGTACAGAAGCTAATATCTCCAAAAGACTTACTGACTGATATTAATGATTATTTGAATTTGTGACCATAATAGGATTGAAAATTGTTCAGTCCAATATTGTTAGGTCATTGATATAGACATTAATCAATGCATATTAAAGATTCATTGAGGTAGACATTAATTTTATATCTTAATCTCGAAAAGATTTTGTATAGCGAAATGATCAATTTATACAGTGTTTGTATTGCTAATAAGTAAAAGTATATCATTGGCATTTTGTCTATTAAGTGGTCGTAATGTTTTATTAGAGACAAATCTTATCCTATGAACAAAAGATTATCAGATTGTAAATTCAATACAAATCTATATACTACTAATATGGTATAAAAGTATTGGGTTGATTGGGATGAATTGGGTTCGATGTTTGTATTATCAGTTCTGAGTCTCATAAAATTATTGAACTTAACTAATGAACTTTTGTACTTTGAAGACCAAGATAAAATAACCCAAAAGTGAGTGAGTAAGAGTATAATTATATTATATTTATTCAAATGAAGACTCAAGACTCAAGTCAACTTAATAGACAGGAGAGTAGAAATTTCAACTTGGAAATTTTGTTCATTGGAATTCTTCACTTCTATCAAATCATATTTATGGTAGAACAACCGTTAATAAAATAAATCATGTTCACAAAATTTGATCTTAATTTAAAGGGTCACATGCCAAAGTTATAAGCAGGACAAAAAAGACAAAGGTTTTAGGCTTCTTGCGCCCTTGATAGCGAATTATTTTATTAAAAGCGCAAGCCACTAAACATCTAAGTAATAAATATGTGAGAGTTTTCGGGAAACATACAAAAAAGATAGACCGTCTACTTGCATTTAGAATTTGGTGCATAGAATTGGACCCATGGATAAATTCTTATAGGAATGGTAGGAATTATAGAACCAACATTTTCAATACCGGATTGATAATTGAATTAATTATCTTATTAATTTATGATTTAATTCATCAATTTTAGTTTAAGCCACCATAATCGAGTGAAACAGAGAGATGAATTAATATTTTATGATATTATACAATTATTCTATTGAGTGTTGAGTTTTGCAATTTTAGTTTGAGAGATAAGTAGAGTTTATTTATGATTGAGTTACAAAATCGCACGGCATTGGGTTTTACTTTTTAACTTTAAGTTATAAGTTTTATCTTTTAAACTTTAAAATTTTAATTATTTCAATATTTAATTAAATTGTGTATAATGTGAACATGGTTTTCTTGGTTTAATGTTTTTTTTTCCAATTGATCAATTTTTACTAGATTTGATTAGGTTAATATTTGGTCAACAATTGTACAAAGATAAAACCAAAGCAAGAACTGGTTTATAGTTGAAACGGGTGAACCGATCTATTTGGTCCAGTTTTAACAACATTATATAGAACTTGCTTTTTCTTACATAGAAAGAAAGGAAAGTATTAGAGGTGACGAACAAAGCTCTGAGTAACTAATTATTGTAGCCATTTTTTACCTTGTTTATATAAATCAAACAAATTTTTTTTTTTTCACTATACAATTATAACTAAGTTTTAGCATTTTTAAGTGTTTGGTTGGTCGACCAATCACTTTATGCATTTTTAAGTGGTTGGTTGGACAATCAATTACTTAAAATTGTAGAAACTTAACTATAATTGTATAGTGAAAAATATTATGGTTTAATTTGTATAAACGAGTAAAAAATGGCTATTAATTATCCCAAAGCTCTAGTCCTCAATATTGTTGAATTTTGATCCACAATTGATGAAGTACGTGTTTGAAGGAGAGTTAATGGATGAAAGGAAATGAGAAAGGGATTGAAGAAGAAAGGGAAGGAAAATGATGCTAAAGTGGTGAAGCCTTCCCATGAAATTTCAAAGGAATTACCAATTCTTTTGGTGGGAGAAAAAGTTCTCAATATGTTGGCCAAGTGAATGATAATAATGAGTCATGAATGAGCAAAATATCAAAGTGGATACACGTGAAAGACTTTGTTTCAAGAGCTTGGATGTTTGACACCAATATACAATGTTTTATTTCTTCAAAGAAGAATATGGAAAGGCCAAAAGACTTATTCCCTACAAAATGGAAAAAAAAAATTGGTGAAACATTAAAACTTCTGAGAAGAAATCCTAGGTTCAGGCCTCTACTATGCTTGTAAAATCCTTTAATTAATTACTTGCTGAAAAAGAATTATTCCCACTGAAGGTTTAACCTATTCCCAAATATACACCCGCAAAGTTTAAAAACTTAAATACTCACTTATCAGATATTAAATTTAACCAAAACTGTTATGGTGGGAAGGTCGATAACGGAAGAAGAAGATGGTGGGAAGTCATTCAATGATAAGAACGAATTTTGGTCATCAGAGAAAGAAAAAAAAAAAACCCTAAAGGAAAATGTGAATTTTTCAAAAAACCTAAGGGAAAATGTGAATTTTTCAAACTCTTGAGTAGGAAAAAAATTATTAATTTTTTAAACTAAGAGAGATAATTATATAAACTTTTAGGGTTTTAGAATTTAATAGTAAAATGACGATTTTGTCTCTACGACTAACAGTTTTGATTGAATTTAATGGTTTACGAGTGGGTGGCAAGTGTGTATTTAAGTTTTTAAAACCCCATAAATATGTGTTTGAAAATTGGCTAAACCTTAGGAATAAATCTTAGGGTCATATGGAAATCTTAAATGTCAATCAAAAGTGTAGTCTTAGACCTCGTTGAATGGCCATGATCACGGGGAATCCGATTTTTTTCTTTTCTGCTTTTAGATTTTCGGTCTCCTATGAAATTCATACTTACTTTCAATATGAATGTAGTAGCTTAGGCCTTTAAATACACACTATTCAAAAAACATGCAAATAATACAACTGTATCAGGCCAGGTCGTTGTCTCTTTCTAGCTTTCCCGGCTCATCTGAAAAAGGAACTATAAAGTTAATCCATTTCACTACAGCCCATAGTTTCAAAATGAAATCAAGTGTTACCAATGGGATAATAGGATAAAACTAGAAAGAATAAGAACACAATTATTGACATTAAAAATCACACCAAATAGGGCTGGATTCGAACCGAGCCGAGCCCGAAACGAGTAGGTCTTAGCCGAGCTCAAGTTACTTGTCAGATTTTTTAATTAAAATTTTTAATACAAAATGACGTCATTTTGACTAATATGTATTAAAACGATGTCGTTTTGATAACGAAAAATGAGTCGAACTGAATTCGAACCAAATTCAAGCCGACCTTAGCCGAGCTCGGTCGAGCTCTAACTTGAACTCGAGCCAACTATATGTGAACCGAATCGAGCTCAGCTCGGTTTGAATCCAACCCTAACACCAAAGAGAAATAAATTAAATTATAAGTGTAATTCAGTACAAGATAATTGAGAATAGTATTGAAATTGTAGTTATTGTAATGAGAATAAGATTTTCAAGGTAATTTAGTTTGTTATTTGGAAGCCTATATCAACTATTATGTTATTAGTATTTGTGATTATAATTTGGTAGCCCAACAATGTTAATGTGAAATGTGACATTTCGTTGTCTTTGTACAATCCTTAATTCATAGGATAAAGGTTGGGTTACAAATATGATTATATAGTTGGATGAAGAATCCAACTATTATGAAAAGTAGAGGATCATGTTCTCATGATTTGATATAAGTTGATTGTTTTTCGAATTTGGTTGAAGAAATTATGAAAAATGATCCCACAATAATAGGAAAATAAATGCATGTTAAGGAGATTAGAGGGAACAATATTAGCTGTCAAGAACTCTCCTTCTAGGTCCCTATATGAAAGGATTTTTGTTCATATTGTATTATGAACTGATGTATAGATGATGTGATAAACTATTAATATAGTTTGCGTAACTAGTTACTATATAGTAACAAATTACCTCTTTATCATTACTTCTATGTAAACATGTCAATTAGGTTAGACTAAATAGAGGCTTAGCCCAAAACCTAAAATTAAAGTCTAAGCTTTTTAGGTTAAACTGTAAACTTTAATATTAATCGTGTAGACTAGTTTGACCTGAACTGACCTATTATCGTTGATTTTATAAAGAGGAATTTAAAAAAGAAAAAAAAAAAACCAACCTAGCGCCCGACAGCTCATTACTTACAAAAAATTTAAATAAATAAATAAAAAAGGTATAAAAGGCAAAAGCTTGCTTCTGCCATAAGGCGAGCAAGCATAAGCCTTCTGCTTGCTTGTGGCAACGGCTTCTGCCACAAAGGCTGCCATTGCTTTATTTTTTTATTTTATTTTTACTTCTATGTATACAAACCACTAGACTTGGCCACGGTTCATGAACCGCCGATTTCGATTTGAAACTGCCAGTTCACGGTTCGAAAATATAAGGACCCTGAACCGAAACCGTAACAAGATGGTTCGTCCACGGTTCGGAACCACTGGTTCCAGTTCATGGCCTCGATTCGGAACCGACGGTTTCGATTCAAAACCGATATTGAACCGTCAATTCTAATACATGATCTTGATTTAATTTTTAAATTATTAATTACAATAATTGAAATTTAAAAGAAAGGCTTGGACTTAATTTTTCAATTAAACTTCCTACGTATCTTTTTGGAGTTTAGAAGAATCAAAGCCTACGTAGTTCTCTTACCTTTGCATATCTAATAGCTGGCAGTACCCCCTTACCTTATCATTCATCTCCACTATCTTGAGTATTATTTCCCGTCGTCATCGAGCTATCCGTAGTTAAATCGAGCGATTCTTCATTGAAGTCCACTTTCATTTCTTGTTGACGTAATTCGGCTCTTGTCCAATCGTCCACGCATACTTGAGTTTCAATAGATTCGGGAGCCAAACTTGATCGTCTCTCATCCAATATATTACCCCATTGACTAAAAGTTTGTTCTACTGCGACAATTGATACCGGTGCTGCTAGAACTTGTTTAGTAATAGCTGTTAATATTGGAAAATTTGATGCGTGTCGACTCCACCATTCTAAAACTGGAAAGTCTTTACCTATATTGCTGTCACCAAACTCAAAAATAGTAGTTAAATAAATATTAAGCTCCGAGGTGGAGCCTAATGTTCCTCTTGGTCTTTTGCCCCTTTGCATCATAATACGATCACCATAACTCATATTTTGGGTTGATGATGGGGCAATAGGTGGTAGAGAGGAAGAAGAACCATAATAAATTAATGCATATTCAGCATAAATTTCTTTAATTAAATTCATAATATTAGTTATATTTAATAGAATATTAACTTCATCTAATTGCAAACATTCATAATATAATGTCAAATAATCTGTGACACCATCTAATTTAAATCTAGGATCAAAAAAACATGCAACAAGAAAAAGTTCTGGAATTATTTTATAGTAATTTAACCATTTTGTTTTCATTAAAGAAACAACTTCTTGTAAAATAATATCTTATTCGGCTTCTTGTAAAGCTCCAATAATATTAACAGCTTCATTTAAAAACAAATGAGAAGTGAGATAATAAACCTCACTTAAAGTATATGTTGCATTATTAAAATTTCTTAATACATTTAAATTTTTTTTACAAGTATCCCAATGTTGGGGATATAATATAATTTGTGGCTTATTTTGTGAAATAAATGAGCATAATAAATCCTTATAATCAAATGACTTGTTGAGTAATTCATATGTTGAATTCCAACAAGTCGGCACATCTTTAGGAAATCTTTTTGGTCTTTTATTATGTTGTTTACAAAATTTACCCCATTCTTTCATAATTTGGGGATGTGTCCATAAATATGAAATTGCTATTTTTATTGGACTAATAAAATTATTAAGACATTCTAAACCATCTTATACACATAAATTTAACACATGACATGCATATCTAATATGAAAAAATCTACCACCTAAATTAGGTCTGCAAATATCAATTAAATTATTTATTGAGGCAGTATTTGAATGTGCATTATCAAATGAAATTGAAAAAATTTTATAAAGTAATTTATATTCTTCTAATATTCCTTTAATTATTCTATAAATATTATTAGCCGTATGTCGTTCATCAAACACCCTAAATGATAAAATTCTTTTTCGTAATAGAAAATCGTTATCTATCCAATGACAAGTTATACCCATATAAGAGTGAACTTGCCAATGATCACTCCAAATATCACTACATAGAGATACACGTCCATTAAAATTTGTAAAAAATTGAATTAACTCTTTTTTTTTATTTTTTATATAAACTAAATAATGTTCTTTTTAATATATTTCTTGGAATAGTTTTATGTGCAGGATTTAATGCAGTTTTACAATAATTATTAAAACCTAAATTTTCACTAAAACTAAATGCTAAATGATCTATTGCTACCATTTTTACAAATTTTTCTTTACTTTTATTATCACTATACATAAATAAAGATTTGTGTGTAGAATCATACCCGGTTATTTGTGTTTGGCCTCGGCTTTGTCCCATTTTTTTCGGATGCTTTGACTCCAAGTGCCTTTTGAATGTCCCGTATCCACCTCCTTGTTTGAATTTGTAAATTTGCCTACAATAATTGCAAGCAACATCAAAATTACCATCTTCCTTTTGTATTTTCTTGAAATGAATTTTGAAAATATCGGATGTAGGAATTTTTTGAGATTATTGTTTCATCTGCATCTGTTGTTGATGTTATTGTTGTTGCTCCACCTCTTCATATTGGTTTTCACTTTCTTGTGAATGAAAATCATCTATAAATTGATTTTCATTCACATTTGATATATGTGAATATTGACCAAACCTCCTATTACCGGAAGAATTTCCACTACTTGCAATTTTTTGATAATAAATAAAATTAATTATATAAATAAATTATATGATTAATTATAAAAGATAATAAATAAATAATAAATAAAATTAATTATAGAAATAAATTCTATAATTAATTATGAATTGTATAAAAAAAATTGAAATTGAAATTAATAAAAAATTAAGAAAGAATTTAATTAAATTTAAGAAAAATTGATTGAATTGAAAGATTGAGAGAATATTAAGAGTTTAAAGAATGAGAATGAGAGTTTGAAGGATTGAGTGAGAGAGTAGAGAGATTGAGATTTGAGAGAATAGAATTTAAAGGGGTATATATAGAAAAAAAAAACTTTTTTGAAAAAAATTAGAAATAGGGGGGGTGAATTGAAATTCCAAAAATTGCAGGGGACCAACGGTCCCCTGCAACTTCACTGAAAATTGCAGGGGACCGTTGGGTCCCCTGCAATTTTCAGTGAAGTTGCAGGGGACCGTTGGTCCCTTGCAGTTTCTCCTTCAAAAGGCAACGGTTCCCTGCGCAGGGAACCGTTGCCTTTTGAATAAAATTTAAAAAAAAATCAAAAAAATTTCAAATTTTTTTTGGTTCAGTACAGTAAACCGCCGGTTCATAAACTGGTGTGAACCGGCAATTTCACGGTTCCAATTTATGTGAACCTGAACCGAACCGTAGAGCCACGGTTTTGGTTCGGTTCAGTCCCGTTCCGGGTTTGCCTGTTCCGGTTTCGGGTTTATCCGGACCGGTTTCGGTCCGGTTCACGGGCCAAACCGGCCCATGGCCAGGTCTACAAACCACTCTAAATCTTCTTCATTTCTCATTTTATTTACAAATTTTTCAATCTCTCAATATCAATTCTTTCATTATATTTTTAATCTAATTTTCTCTTATCAACTCTCTTTTAAAAATAGTCTAAATTCATAAATAATAATTATTTATATTTATAATTTCGTTTTCATTTTAATTTTATTATTACAAAATATTACACAAATAGATCCAACATCGAATAAATTCAATCCATTTGAAGATATCTTTGAAGAATTTAGAAATTTGAACATTGAAGATGAGTAGATAAATGATAAGGTATGATATATATATGTTATTTATATTTGTAATTAATTTATATTATATTATAAACTTATAATATGTTAATTAATTAATTTATATTATGTTATAAACTTAAAATATTTTTTATCATATAACCACGGTATTCTTTTGTTATAAGTGAAAGATTATAAATAAAATGTTTAAGATATTATTCTCGGTTTTAATAATTGAAATATAATTTGTATTTAAATTTTTTAATTAAATTTTTTTAAAATTTTATTTAAGGACAGGGTTTGACTCTATATATAAGGTTAGACCTTGGACTTTAAAAATTTAATGGGTTGCCTGACTCGAAAACTCATAACTGTGCAGGCCTAAGGCTCGACTTGATCCATGAGTCTGATGGGCCAAGCCAAAGTTGGCCCCACTTGACTCATTGACATATCTACTTCCATGAGTTCGACTAAGGAAGATTCTTATTATCCAACACGCACCAAAAACAAAAGACGGTGAGAAAGTCTGTGGTGAGTAATGCAAATCACATTTATGTAGAAATTCAACATACAAGTACTAGAACTACTTGAGCCGACTGTGTAAGACATTTCTTTACTTGACATCCCACCATTTACACATGCAAGCATATGTTTGCTTACACATCCTTACAACATGCTATAAACTGATTCTATATCAATTGTAAAATCATTATAGAAGTATGTTCGGATACCACTTTAGAAAGGGTCAAAATTTGGAATTGCCCAAGCACAAGCAACTCATGCTTGTCTCACATTCACTCTTTTTGCACCAAAGATCAACTAAAATGAGATACAAGTGGAAAATTATTCCTTCCTATGAAGTTTCAAAACCAATAAACCTTCCTAAGGTAGTTGAATGCTTTGGCTTCCCATTAAAAAAAAAAAAAAACTCACTTGAAAATACCTAGTAATAACCTCCAACATATTTGGTATCATACATTTTTATCTTATTAACGAAAAACATTAAATTCGTTAATTTTGTTCAATTCCACTATAAAGACAACACTACAATATTTACAAAAGCAGGCCCTCTCTCTTTGTCAACACACACGAATCCAATCTTATTATTTTGAATTTAAGAGAAGTTGTTTAAAAATAAAACATGCCAATTTTGTACATTATTGAACAACAAATATTTGCATACTCAATTCAAATCCATTTGTTTGATGACAATTACAATCTATGTAATGTATTTTTAATTTATGTTCACGACTATTTATGCTTAGGATACAAATATTGATTAAAATAGTCACTTTTTTTCTTTTTATACATATATAATCACTTTTTTTTTTCTTATTATACAAATATGATCATATTTTAAGTTGACTCTATCTTTAAAAAAAATTATGAGATTTAAGGTTGGTTTGCCAAGCATCCGACCAACCAATTTTTTAAAAATAACCATTCAACCAACCATTAAGCCAATCATCCAGCCAACCTTCCTTTCACATTTTTATTTCATTTTATCTCATATTTTAATCTTGATTGGGTGAGTGGATAAGTTTTATATCTTGATTAAGTGAATTTATGCTCAATGAGTGAGTCTTGATTAGATGAATATAAAACCTAAAAATATTTTATATTTTACACTATATATAAAAAATAGGGTAAAAAAAAAAAGTTATATATATATATATATATATATATATATATATATATATACACAAAGGAAAAAAATAGGGTATTTTAATCAAAACCCCTTAGGATAAGTGTCACAACGCAGACTAATTTTAGAGAAGTAACTTATTATAGTCATAATTATACATAATAAAAAAAGATACAGCGGTGTATATATCAGTACACAGCACACCCCTTACCCTCAACGCTTAACAAAAATCCTTCACCCAAATAAGCTAGCGTTAAACTAATGGAACAAATAACATACGACACACAAGCATACTTAAAACATTCTAATCAGACCCAAAGAGAACATTTTTTACGATGGGACGAGCTCTACACATGACCTCCAATGCTTCGGCTTTGGGCATGGTGATACCTTTTCCTTCAGCCATATCAACCATTTCTTCACCAATCCTTTCCCACTCAAAGCACTGAATCAACGATCCCAAAGCCAATCCGACGACCCGCTGGGCCAGGCCAGCTCCAGGACAGGCCCGCCTTCCGAGTCCGAATGGTATTGTTAGCTTGTGGGCCTGACCTTCATCATTGAAAAACCTCTCGGGTTTAAAGTCGCTGGGGTCATTCCATAAAGTGGGGTCTCTATGAATGGCCCATGCATTGACCAATAACATTGTTTCACGTGGCACATCGTATCCCCCTATTGTGCAGTCATCGGATGACATGTGAGGAACCAGAAGTGGAGCTGCTGGGTAGAGTCGAAGAGTCTCTGATACAATGCTTTGAACATATGGCAGTTTAGATAGATCAGGTTCATCTATCAAACGAGCTTGGCCAATTTGAGTGTCTAATTCTATTCTTGCCTTCTTCAATATTTCTGGGTGATTCACCAAATTTGACATTGCCCATTCTAATGTAACTGATGATGTATCTGTTCCGGCAACTAGCATTGCCTGTATAGGTAAATTAAATAAATGATTCGTAAAAAGAAAAAGAAATTATATAATTTAAAAGAAAAAAATGGCTTTATCTACTTTTAAAATATATGATTTAGCTAGAAGAACACTTTTGTTTCTCAAATTAAGAACCATACAAAAATAAAATAAGTTAGAAGACCATATTTGTTATCTAAGTGTTTCTCCACAAACCTTAAGCAAAGTAGCCTATATCTATAGAATAACGATTTATCGTTATAGATTATATAGGTTTTTTATCTTAAGGCAAAGTATAAATGTGTGTATATATATATATATTAGGTGGTAAGAAGATTTTACATGGAAGAATCTAAGAGAAGATCTTTTCATTTTTATTTAACATGTAACTCCTTGAAGAGATGTACATGCAATTGCCCATCAACATTTAAGATAATTTAGATATATAAAATATAATATGTGCATTCAACATGAAAGAATAAAAATTTATTGCGATAGATTGTATAAGTTTTTTAAAGCGTAAATAAATAAAGTGTTAAAAAGATTTTGTAAGAAAAAATCTAAAAAATGATTCGTTTTAATTATATATAATGTATAATTCTCTAGAGAGATGTGCTTGTAATTGCCCATCAATATTTAAGATAATTTAGATAAATCAAAATAATAAATACATTATCCATAAATATTAACAAAACTAATAAAATATTAAGATTTTTAGAGAAAAAATCTAAATTCAAATCTTTGTATTATAAATTTATCTACCGTGACAATATGGGCTGACCCAATTACCACAAAAGATATTAAAAGAATAATATAAGTTGAATTTAACTAACCATATTAAGGCCTTTGATGATTTGATCAGTGTAATACTCTGGCTGTGATTCTTGTAATGTAAGCAGATGATCAATCATAGTATTCATGCTCTCTAAATTACTCTTTTTACATCTATGTTCATCAATTAAACCTTGCAAAAACCCATCAATGTTTTTACTCATCCTTGAAATTTTCTTCTGAAAATCACCACCATCAATCCAATTCAAGATGGGCAAGAAATCTCGTGGATTCGAGACCCCAGCATATGATACAGCCTCCTTAACAATCTTCCTAAACCTCCTTGCCTCTTCTTCATCCTCCACTTCATCGCCGTAGTACCGCTTCCCTGCAACCATTCTCATCATAATATTAAAAGTTAATTCTGAAAACATTGTCTTAAGCTGCACCTTCGCAATCCCTTGTAGTGATCCACAAGACAGTTTTTTTAGTAGCTGTCTGATTTCTTCCCTTCTTATGGATAAAAACATGTTAAGACGATGTGATGAGAGCACTTCAATGGCAGCTATGCGACGAAGGTTGCGCCAGTGATCACCGTAGGGGGATTCCGGAAGAGTGGTGTAGTTATAGCCAAAGTGCTTGCCGATGAGTAACTTTGGTCGATTGGCTAAAACAATATCGTTTTTCGTAAAACATTCCTCAGCAACTGCTAGAGATGAAACTATTGTCACAGGGCGGGAGCCGAATCGAAGGGACATGATGGGGCCATATTTTTGTGACAGTTTGTGCAGAGAGCGATGCATAGGGTGTTTGATGAGGCGAAGGTGCCCTAGAATAGGTAATGAAGGCGGGCTTGGAGGGAGATTTTTGCGGCTTTTTCTTGAATGAATCAGCAATTTCAAAGCGAGAATGATGAAGAGAAGAGAAAGAGATGAGTAGAGGATGGCTGTGTCTTGCATTTTTAGTAGCTAGGATTCAGCTTTGCTATGATTTTTTAATAATGTAGGATTTGATGATGGATGATGAGCAGCAAAAATTATTGAAAAGATTTGTGATTTGTGGCGTATTTATAGAGGCTGTGACTGTAATGAATTAGTCCAAGCTAAAATAAATAAAAATGGTGGCGATAAGAATTTTAGCTCAATTACGAAGAAGGCGGTGTTTGGACGGAACTTGATCTCTTCTGGTTCACGTTCGCGCACGTGTCAGTATCCAAAACATTTGTTTATCCCAAATGTATTTCCCCTTTTATATTTTTTTATTTATTTGTTAGAAATTGGAGTTACCTCTAATTACACAAATTTCAAGAAACATCATGCATCTTTATAGGATCCTCTATTTGCAAGACCAAACATCAATGCTGGCTCATATCAAAGGTGAAATTTGAAATACGTTTGTTGGAGTTCAAAATAAGTTTTATTTCATAAGTTTGAATGTAGATATGAGATAAACGCATACGAAATTAAATACAAGCTAGAGAGTAATAAAGAAAATGAATCTGAATAGAAGTCATACTCGATTTCTTTAATTCGCAAGCTAAGCACGACTTGTATTATTTAAAAAAAAATTTTTAAAATCCTTTAGGAGAGTCGAATTGAATAACTCGTGTGAATCCAAATTGAGTTCAACTTATCTACATAAACTCTTAAATCGTAAAACAAGCCGAACACAAATTAGTATTTCTTTATGTTTGATTAATCTAAGCTAAAAACAAGTCAAACTCATCTAAAAAAAGTAAAAAATAGTTTTAGTTTGTTCAAATTCGATTTGATTTGAATCCAATCCTATTAGAAATAATAAGTTCAACAAAATCAATCAGTGTGATAAATTAAAACTAATAGTGAATTGAAAAAATTTTTTACTAAAATTATGCAAATAGTAATTTTGACGGCCAAATATTTATCCTTTCATTGATTTTTTTTTTTCAATAAAGCCATCTTTTTTAGTCGTGCCAAAGTCCTCTAAATTCTGATTGAGTTCCAAGCAGTTGATCTTCAATATTTCCCTGCATGAATTATAATAGGAGAAATGCTTGCTCTTAGAAAGTGAAGTTAATTGTTTAATTATGTAATTGAAGTTAATCTCTTTTTGATAAATTTATTTTGGATTATTTATATCATAAAATGATAATTTAATATTCAATACAATAAAACTAAATGGATTTATAGTCACTACTAATTTGTGTACGAATATTGATATGTTATTTTATAAGTAGATGATTTTGAATTGTAATAAAATAACACATATCATATAATAACATATCATTATTAGTACTCATTATGAATATTGCATTCCAACTTCAAACTTCAAACCCTAATAATATTGAATGGTAAGTTCAATAAACGAAATTTGATTATTTTAGAATAAAATTAAAATCATTTATAAAATTGGATGAAATTAACACTTAGT
Organism: Mangifera indica; assembly: GCF_011075055.1. Taxonomy (NCBI): domain Eukaryota; kingdom Viridiplantae; phylum Streptophyta; class Magnoliopsida; order Sapindales; family Anacardiaceae; genus Mangifera; species Mangifera indica. The sequence continues at coordinate 3,151,861 of NC_058152.1, forward strand.
CTCTTAAATGATAATTCTAGGATGACACTTAAATTGTCTCTAAATTTGAGTGTTAAGTTTTGGTAAAAGAAATTAATTTTGTCCTCTAAATTAATCATTCAAAGATGAAACTAAAATCATCTCTAAATATTTTATCGTTGAAATTGAATGCTAAGTTTTGGTAGGTAAACTTAACACTTTGTTCCCTAAAATAATTATTTTGAGATGATACTAAAATCGTTCATAAAATTGAGTGCTAAGATTTAGTGGAGGAAATATCAATTTCAATTTTGTTCACTATAATGATCAGTTTGGGACAACTAAATTTGTTTTTAAATATTTCATTCTAAAAATTGAATGATAAATTTTAATTATTTTAGGATGAAACAAAATTAAATTTCGTCTCTTAAATAATCATTTTAGGATGAAACAAAAATTGTCCTTAAAATTAGGTGTTAAATTTTACTGGACAGAAATAAAATTTTATCTACAAAAATGATTATATTGAGATGAAACTAAAATTATTCCTAAATAAAAAATATATCATCACTTCTAAATATTATTCGACAATAAAATTAAAACTGTCTCTAAATGTTTCGCTCCTAAATTAATAAATAATTGGTGTAGTATTTATTGGTTACCTAATTTTGCCAGGGAGAATATACAAATAAAATTAAAATTATCTCTAAATGTTTCACTCCTAAATTATCAAATAATTAATCTAGTGTTTATTGATTTCCTACTTTTGCCACGAAGAAGATACAAAAACTAGGCTTATAGTCAACACGGCCAAGGATCAATTTAAAGTAGGTATATATAAATATCAAAATAATATAATTATATATATTATTTTTATATACAAATAATGATATATTATAATATGATTAAATATTAATTTATTTTTATTTTTAATTATTTAATTATAAATAATATTATATTATTATTTATGTATAAAATTATATTATTAATATTACTCATATTAAAATCATATAACTGTTCGACAAAAGCAAAACCGTGAAGATAAAATTGTTACGTATTATTTTGTGCACCAGTTACTGCATCCGCTTGTGCAATATGCGGATTTTTCCTCTAAAGGTGACGTCTGTGAATGCACAAATAATTTTTATATTTTAATGATAAAATATTATTTAAACCAAATATCTTATATTTACGTCAGTGAATACGTAAATATACTAAAACGTGCTAAAGTAACAATAGAAATCAGTGATGGATCACAATTTTACTTTTCTGCCTAGGCATTCTCATCATCTCTTGCGTATATGAAGAAGAAAACAATATCGTTGTTGCAGCTTTTGTCCGGTGGCAGGCAAGTCCACGATCACGTGATTAAGAAAAAATCAATATATTAAACCTGTAAAGAAACAAAACGCAAAGAGCTGATAAGATTTTTAATATGATTCATCCCATAAATTAAAAGTTTATGTCAATAAAAATGTTATTAATTGAATATTAAGAAAAATAATAATATTTATTTATATAATGTTAAAAATGTCATCCCTTTCCATTTCACAATTTAAATTTTAAATTAATAAAAATTAAAATGATATGAATTTTTAAGGTTAATAAAATTGATAAAATATTAAAACTTTCAACTTGTAAACTTATATTCAAGCCTTTATCATGTTTATAAAATTTTAACTTATCTGATATAATTGTTATAACTCTAATCATTATACTTTGAGTTTATTCATTTAACAAATATATACAAAGTTTTTAGTTATTTAAAAAAAAAAGTTAAAATTAAATATGTAACTGAATAAGTAAAATATAATATTATACAACAAATACGTGTTTTATATATGTAACTGAATAAGTAAAATTTAATGAGTAACTGAATAAGTATATATGTAACTGAATAAAAAAGTTACCAAAAAAGGTTACCAAAAAAGTTACCAAAAAAGGTTACAATAAAAAAGTTAAAATTATATATGTAACTGAATAAGTAAAATTTAATGAGTGTTATTATCATTATGTAATCCTGATATAGTGAAGAAAGAATTGTATTTTGATTATAATTGTTAAAATTATGAAAATTAATTCCATGATAAAAAAATTGTTTTTGGATAAGATTATGTTCTTACACAATGTTTTTAAAATCGAATCGATTATTTTTACAGATTTACGGTTCTATCGATTCAATCGATCAATTTTAATCTAAATCACTATAATTAAATAAATGATCATAAATAGTTAAATTAATATTTTTATAATATTATAAAATTATTCTATTAATTATTGTGAGTTTTATCTATTAAATATTCTTAAATTTATCACTATATTTAAATATATTTATTTATACTAATAATATAATACATAACATTAAAACAAAAATTATTCACATTAGTTTTATTTTTTTCATAATTAATTCTCGACTTCAAATTTTAATAGTATAAATTCTTCTACATTTAGAATAAAATAAAATAAAAAAACACAAAATTTATAAACCGGATTTTTTATTTACTCACACATCAAATTTATATAAATCATTGAAAGTTCATTTTTACCAAATCATTTAACTAAATTAATACAAAATCATACTTAATGCTTACTCAACCTTCTACCTACCCAATAAAGTTTTTGAATATTGAAATTTGAAGTTTGACAGAGACACGCGAGAGACTTTCTGGTTTTGTGCTTTGACTTTTAAAATAAAAGCTGAAAGACTTGTCTTTATCTATAGTATCCTGAAATTCTAAATTTTTATTTTTTAATTTTTAAAAATTTAAACACTTATTAATAAATTAATTTTTATTAAAAATCTTAATTAAAATTAGGATTGACTTTTAAAATAAATCTAGTTATAGATTAGTATTAGGCTTTAGCTTTATCATTTTTTAATTTGAAGTTTTAATATTAAAATATTAGTACATTTAATAGAAATGAAAACATGCAAATCAGGTTTTACTGATTTAAAAAAAAAACTGGGTTAACCAGTTTTGACCAAATTGTTGATAGTTAACATTAAAAAATAAATTAGACCGAACCAAAAATTGATTTTTGATTGAATCAGTTGAATTAATTGATCTAATTTTATTCTAAAAATACTGTTTATATGTCATTTGGTGAGTTTGACTACGAAGAAGCTTTGACCATATAACCTTTCAGTTTGTGGAGAATAAACAAGGCTTCACGGTTTAAGCTTCATTGAATTTATATGCCCTTTCCCTCGAATTTACAGAAAATCTCTGAAAAAGAAAAAGCTAAAATTAATGTTATTTAATAAAACCAATAAACTAAAAAAAAAAAAAGAAACGAAAATAAAACAAATAAAAAGATAAATTAAAGCCAAATAAAATTAAAAAAATAGAAGAAAAAAATTTTAGTACGAGCAATTAGAGACGTCAATAGGCCACGTTGGGTTACGCTAGCCCTGGCACGACTCATCAGGTATTTGGGTTGGGCCCTAGGCTCGTATAATAAGAGACTTTCATATCGGATCAGGTTGACCCATAAATTTTTAAAGGCCTAAAGTCTGACCCTATATATAAGGTTCGGTTGGGCCTAAAACGGGTCGGCCGATGAACTTTAATCGAGACAATCCATTTAAACAATTTTTAAATATTTTTAAACACAAATTATTTTTCAATTATTAAAATCGAAGACAGTACCTCAAATATTTTATTTATAATCTCTTACTTACGAGTGAGAAATACCGTGATTACATTATCAAAAATATTATAAGTTTATAACATAGTATAAATAAATTAATTTACATATATAATTACAAAGATAAATATAATATATATACCATAACATTTATCTCTTCGTTCTCAACATCCAATTATTATATTTTTTAATCATTAATATATATTATAATAATATTAAATAATATTATAATAATATAATAATATAAAATCACAACATTAAATTACTTAACAGCTTAAAATTATGGGTCTAAATTAAATTTTTTATAATAGTTTTTTTTTATGGATTTTTTTAGAGTAAATAAAAAGAGGGAGATTATTATTATGTATTCTTTCAATCTGTATAAATTATATTAACAAAGATATTCTGATGAAAAATTCATTTGACCGATTCATATAAACTTATTCTTCTATATCTCTTTTAAAGAATATCATTTTTATTTGATGCAATTTTAAATCAAAATAGATAACTAATACCATAATAATATTACATAAATTTTTTATATGTATAAGAGAAAAAGTCTCTATATAATCCATTTTTTTTTAAGTGAAACATTTTATTAAAGTTTTACTTTATATCTCTCAACCTAACTAGCCTTTCTTTATTATAAAGATTCATTTATGCTCCATTAACTTTACCCCATTAAGTAACTCCATTATTGGAGTTGGTGCTCTGGGGAAATATGTATGCAACATGTCATATAAGGATCATAGCCTGAAGATAATTGTTATACATGCAATAATCTGTTTTGAATGGGTTTTATGTTTGTTTGATCATATATTTTGTTTCGATAAATTGTATGATCACTATAACATGTTTTTATGTTGTTTACATTTTGATTTGAATTAGGTTTGCATTTATTTTATTGAAAATTTGTTGAATAGATGATAATTGTGGGTTGAATGTTATTCCATCTCATGTTATCGTGCAAGATCTTGTGTTATCATGCGGTTTTTTGCACAATACTTGATTGAGAACATCTAATGGGACATCTTGGACGTGGGTTGGTGTTCAATGCCCTTAGAAATCAATTGAATTGGTATAGCAAGGCCAAAATTCCAAGAATTTACCCAAAAAAAAAGGATTCTAGAAATTTCTAGATCTAGTTGAATGAACCATAAACCAATTGACTGGTTTAAATATGAGTTAAAAGCTCTTTTTTTGATCGATCTAGTTGACTGATTTATCTTGAATTGGTCAATCAACTTTTGACAATAATGGTTTTTTAGACTTTTTTGTGTCAATGTATGAAGGTTCAAACCATTGCATGTCATCACATATATCTTGAACATATTTGTTATATGTTTTGCATGTGATTCAACAACTTTTGCCCAAATTTGTATAGTCTCACAATTAAATCCAAAATCGATGTTTTGGAACTAAAATGAGTTGTTAATTAAAAAACGTGGATCAAATTAAAATTAATTAAGTGAATTAATTAACAAAGATCAAAATACATTGTATGTGGCTGATACATGCCATTTAGGCAATCAATTAACTAATGAGATGTGTTCTATTTGTTTTAACTTTTTTGGGCTTAAATGTTTAAAATTTAAAAAAGTTTGCTGTGTCTTGCCTTTCTCTCTTTTGTATTTTTGTTGTATTTTCCTCCTCATCTCGCTCCCTAACATTAAAGTAACTATATAACTGATGTAATTAGGATAACAAAGAGATTTATATAATGTAACTGAAGAGGAAAAAAAAAAAAAGCAACAAATCAATCTCAAATACCCAAGAAAATAAATTATTTTGCCCTAATTTATCTAAAATTCTACCCATGCACGATAACCCATTTTAACCGTGCATAATAAATTCAATTTATATTCTTTCATAATCAATGATATAACTCATTCGTTGACTAATATGTTCATAATCACTATATAAAGGAGCAAAACCTAACTTAAGAGGTGGAATTTCTCTCACATTTATATATCTACATTCAACTTAGACATTCGATCAGCCTGAGATTCTCAATAAAGAATAATAACAGAGCTTACAGCAGTATTAAAGAGCAACCAGTATCATTTCATGGCGTACAAAACCAAATAGCAGCAACAGTATCATAGCAGGTAACATCTAAAACGTAGATAATTAGTATTTTGCTAACATAATCCGACTCCTGGCAAGAAAATCCAGAGAATATTAAAATGACAATCAAGAGAATGTGTCCACATCCTGAGTTGGCAGCCTATCATCAGCTTGCGTGCCTGAAATAAAGCCAGCCTGAAAGCATACTGAATAGCATAAAAGAAGTCACTTCAACATCCTGGAATGGAGAACTACAAAGCAAAAAAAATCATAAGAGTTAACAAAATTAATGGAATACTAGAATTTTAAGAGAGAAAGTTCATGGTTTGTGAAACTTTTACTTATCTAATATAATTAGTCCAGACACTCTATCCCACTTACATCACCTTTTCTATAAGAAGATTTCAACCTTCAAGTTTCCATGATGAATGACCCATATTACTGTAAAATACAATGAATATTTCCATCAATAATTACAGATAAAACAGTTTTTTAAATATGAGAAGTCACTGAAAAAAAAGTTGAAAGAAGATTTAAATATGTGAGTCAGCTTACCATGTAGAAGAAATAACAAAGTGGCCACTTTTTTTGAGGGCATTACTATAAGAAAGATGCTTACTAGTTGCTTGTATGTGTTGAGAACATAAAAACTAAACAAAACAAGGCTTGAGAAAAAAATATATATTATTTTTATTTTATTCATGAATTTTTTGACATTTTATTTAATAGAACTTACCATTCGGTCTCCATCCAATGCTTGTATATTCGTGAATGAGGAGACCAACTATCCACAATTTCAAATGATCTTAATACAAGGTCTATTTTATGATGTGTTTGACAACAATTTAGATAACACTTCAAACAGTCATGAATAGAACAATTTATACTATTCAATCGTTTGTCTCTATCCACTCTTCCCTCTCTTTTCAAATCATCATATTGGGCATACAACAAAGTCACTCCACATTTTTTCACCCGATATCGAGTAGGGTTATCCATAATTTCAACAAAGAACGTAATGACACCCTGACTATTCAAATCGAGTGTAAGCAATTCCACGGACATTATCTTGCCATCATAACCCAAAAATACATGATCTGATTGAAAAATCTCAGTCGTAATCCCTTTTGAATCAAATAAACATCCTGAGGAAATGATTTTTCCGTTAACACTAAGAAAAAATCCAACTTGAGAAATACGAAGTTGTTGATATTCTTGTAATGATACACTAGCACATAAGATAAAACCAATTAAATAATCATTGAGCCAACCTATTGGAAGCTCTATAAAAGTATCATTACTTTTAAAGTCAAACCAGTTTGGAATTTCACTTCCAACATAGCATATGTAAGAACTTGGCCAAGTAGGCACCGTTGTTCCTTTGATATCTTGTACACGTATAGATACACATTTAAATAATAAGTAAAAGTTTTAAATAGAAAATATACCGATTAAAGATTTATCAACTTTGTCTTAGATTATTCCTTATCAATTTGATAATTTTGATATCTAGTGTTGTGGTATCGTTTTATATGCATTAAAAATTTTCACAGATTAAAGTTCCTGATTTAAAATAAGACTATCTAGTATTTCATTATAACAAATAAAAAAAATTATATATATATATATATATATATATATATATATATATATATTAATTTTTTAGCAATAGTTTGTTCAGTCATGACCTATCTTAATTCCAACAGTAGTCAACCCTAATTTGATGAAAGCTTGGGTGTCCTTATTCTAAGAAAGAAGTGTGGTTTGATAATCAGAGTACTAATTGGTTGGCCTTTTATCCTCCTAATCCGATAAATGTACCAAATACACCTAAAATCCTAAAATTGGCAAGGCACTACAAGGGTAGGGTTATTTGATAAATTTATAAAAATTAAAATTTTAATCCACATGTCTTTTACTATTAAAATGAAATATGTATACTGATATTTAAATTTTCATGGGAGGATAAAAGTTATAAATCTTGAAAATTCAAGTTTAATAGAAAAAGAATTGACATGGGAAAATAGAGAAACTAAGAGATAGACTTACCTTTGAGCGACCCCACACATCTAATTTTCTCTTAATAAAATGAAGATTGTCTGCCAGATCTAAATTTATTTTGGAACAATTGATGAAGCCAATTGTCTCCCAAAAACGTCGAAAACTTAGGAATGAAGCCGGTAGACTTGATATTGATTCAAGAGACGTGCAATTATTTGCTTCTAAACATACGAAGTTGACCGGAAGCTCTGGTAAGGATTTAAGTCTTTGACAATTGTTTAAAGAAAGCCATTCCAACTTAGAGAGGTTTTTGATGCTCACTGGTAGCCTCTCAAAATTGTTTTGGTCAAGAAACAAATGTTTCAATGAGAGTAATTGACCAATATTGTTGGGTATTTCTGCTAAAGCAACTTCCATCATGTCAAGTCTCCACAAACCCGTTAAATTTTCTATGTCATTCGGCAATCTGTCAAGTTTGGTACAACCCGAGAGATTAAGACGTATAAGAGATTTTAACTCACGAATACTCTCAGGTAACTTCTCAAGTCTTGAACAATTTCTAAGATACAACACTTCTAGTCTAAGTAGATGCTCTATTGATAGCAATTCTTTTATAGCAGTTCCATCTAGATATAATATCTCAACTGTACAAGGAAGATATGAAACTGTTTTGAGATTTGAGCAATCGGAGAGATAAATGTGCCGTAGAGATCTCCAATGAACACTGATTGAAAAAATTTTTAAGCCTTTGCAACCTTGTAGATTCAGGATAACAAGTTTATAAAGATTATGGATAGATGAGAAACTCTTAAGTTTTGTACAACCTTTCAAAATCAAGCTCTCCAGATTTGGGATAAGTGAAAAATTTGGCATTCGACATAGATGTTTAGCGTGACTGAGGTCAATATGTTTCAAAGTAACAAGTTTCTGTAAAAAAAAAATAAATGAATTAAAACAATATAAATAACATACATATTGAAGTAAAAAAGAGCAATATATATATGAGTTAACATATACCTGATTACCAGTCCAAAGTTTTTCAACTTTGCTATTAGGCATCAAAAGTGCAACAAGGTTCTTTGGATTAAAATTTGGTGGCAATGATTTGGCAAAATATCCATGCTAACAAGGGTACCTTAGCTCACCGAAATCGTATTTAAGGACCTCAAAACCATGCACCTTCTTTGCATCATTGGAGCTATTATTTTTCAAGAATCTTAAGTTAAGGCGCAATACAGAGGAGTCAGATTTAGTCACCTTCTCTTCAGGCTCGAACCCATAAAATTCCAAGAATCTTAGGTTTCGCATGTTGTTGAATGTTTTGGGATTTAAATGCAACTCTCCTACTTTAGTCATATCCAACCGTATACTTCGAATTGTAGTACTTCCCTGGTAGTTATGAGCATATTGAAGAAAAGTCAGTATGAAAATGCTTAATTGTTTTTTTTTCAAAGCTTGTAGATATAAGAAATATAAGAAATGTATCATTAATACCCAATACCAATTAAATTAATTCCCAATGATAACGACAAATGAATATTTTGCAAGCTAATATTTTATAATATCTCATGTATAAAGTAGAAATAAGAAATTAGTATTTTGACTCTTACCATATTACCCTTCAATATTGAAAAGATATCCTCATGATCCCACAACCGACTACGTTTGCTAGGATTGTTTGATTATTCTCGAACAATTTCTCTACCCATATCTTGAAGTAAATCATGCATTGTTATGGTGTTAAATGACGCAGTTATGAGAGACTTTTCAATGAAAACATTTATATAAATATGAGAGTCCAAGTCACTAGTATTCAAGATTGCCTCTATAAGATCTCTTTTATACCCTTTAAAGAAACATGCAATATCCAAAAATACATCCTTCTCTTTATCATGTAATCCATCATAACTTACTTTTAACACCTTTTGAATACTTCCATGAGTATGAGTTTTTAAGTTCGCTAGTGCACTTTCCCATTCTTTCTTTGTCCTATCGAATAGATAGGAACCTAAAACTTTGAGAGCCAATGGAACACCTTTAGCATGTTCTACTACACTTGATGCTAACCCAATATAATGTTCTATTGGATTGTTTTCTTTAAAGGCATATATGGAAAAAAGTTACAAAGCCTCGTCAAAATATAAGCCTTTCATCTCGTGTATGTGATGCACTCCACAATTTGTTAACACTTGTTTATCCCTTGTTGTTATGATTATTTGACTTTCTGAATCCAAGTAGTTAGAAACTTCCATTAAAAAATCTATTTGTTTTAAATCTGCAATCACATCATCAAACACAATGAGAACTTTCTTGCGGTTAAGCCTTTCTCTTGGGAAGATGAATCCAATATTGGGATGTATATCCCCTAAAAGTGCATGACTGAGCTTTTGGTGCATGCCATTTAGTCCCCCACTTTTCTCTGATTCTTCTCTAATATTTTCAATGAAGTAAAAAGCTTCAAACTGTCTAGAGATTTTGTTAAATATAGCTTTCGCAAGAGTAGTTTTACCTATGCCTCCAATGCCCCAAATGCCTACCGTGCGTACACCCTCTGTACATAATAAATTTTCAGTTTTCTCGATCGATGAATCTAGTCCAACTAGGTTCTTAGTGTAAAATACAGAGGAGTCATAGTCTAATCTTTTCAAGATACCGTCGACAATATTTATTACAAGTGATGCTTCATTCCTACAAAGTAAAAATAAAAAATGAATAAAATGACACTACAGAGATATTGTCTTAAATTTTTGTTTGACAATACTAGTTTACTAGTATTGTATAGGACTTTTACCTATTAATCAATTGTAGATTTAGTTATCTAAAAAAAAAAGAGAGACCAATAGAATAACTATTCTCTTAAATTTGAAGAACAAAAAAAAGAGACAGTTGAAAGTAGGATTACTACTTACTGCATATTTGACATTGATAAATAAATTTACAATTACCCATAATTCTTTGAATCAAAACCAGATAGGTTGGCCGCATCCCTTAAAGCAGTCCTCCATCTTTGCAACATCTCTGAATCATCCATAAAACGCTCTTCAAGCTTAGCAAATGCCTCCCTAACATCCCCAGTTTGATTCCTGACATCAGATGGATCTACCTCATAGAAGACCGGTAGTACGATCTGATTATACTTCTTGTAACATTTAACTATCTTTTCAAGTTCTATGAGGCACCATCTGGACGAAGCATACCCTTTAGAGAAAATGATAACTGAGATCTTTGAATGTTTAATTGCCTTCAAAAGAGATGGAGAAATTTCTTCTGCTCTGACAAGATTATCATCAATGAAGGTTTTAATTTTTTTCCGACATAAGGCTTCATATAGATGGCTGGTAATCTTTTTCCGAGTGTCCTCACCATAGAAACTAAGGAATACCTCATTCTCTAGTTTAGGAGTAATTGATGAAGAAGAAGAAGAAGAAGCCATTAGATGGGAGGCACTTATAGGAGTAATTGATGAAGATGAAGAAGAAGAAGCCATTAGATTGGCGGCACTTATAGGAGTAATTGATGATGAAGAAGATGAAGAAGCCATTAGATGAGAGGCACTGCCCCTTAACAGTGAGGGCTAAACTAAATATCACATAATTGAGTAATTGACTGTATATTCCGCCATGACTGAGTCTGTGCATTGATCCCCAAGCAAGTGCCTTTTCCTTCTGTTATTTTAATGTTATTTTCTGAACTCTCAGCTCAGTGTAAGTCAAATATTCTACTTAAACTATTTGCATAAATCCATACAATAAGCCAAAACCATCCATCCATATATCTTTTAAAATTCAATTTGCCACTCCCGTCTCCACAGACCCCCATTACAATTCATCAGCATATAAAAATTATTCGGCTTTCATCTCTTACCCGGAAGATGGCCTACCTTTTAATTTTTTTCCTTTATCTCCTTTCCCGGAAAATGACCTGCCTTCCCCTTTTTTGACATTATTTACTTGGCCATTAGCATTAGGTGGGCTTGTCACACTAAATTTAAAATAGAGTAACTAACATTTTCCCACCCAAGGTTTAGTGCAAAAACCCTTTTTCACCCTCGATTAGTATTAATAACATTTTTCCACCCAAATTATAACTCTGTCAACAGAATATTCAAAAATATACCATTATCATAATACCCTTTTGAAGTTATTTTTTATTATTATTTATTTTTATGTAAAATTACTCAAATACCCTTATAATTTCTTTAGATAATATAATGATTTTATCAAGAAATGGACACAGTAATAACCGGATTCTCTGTGTTCTGTCTTCGTATTAGTATATGAAAATTGCAAATTCAAAAGTATATCTCAATTCTGTATTAAAATTCTAAAAGAAAGCCAAATAGAATAGTCAATCTTTCAACAATCACAACAGCACATCAATTTAAAAAAAAAAAAAACTAAAATAAGAGACCGAAATCCTGCACTACATTGGCTAAGTTTTGTAATTTGAGGAGGGTTTGCAATCGCACAGTCATGTTTTGAAAACAGGATTTTGCTGAGATATGTATATGTCCACTGCATTGGTTGATATGTACTCAAAGCATGGGAAAATGGGTTGGGCCAACAAAGTATTTGATGAAATGACTAACAAAAGTTTAGTGTCATGGACAGCTCTCATTTCTGGGCATGCGAGGTCTGGCGAAATAGTTCATGCGAAGAAATTTTTTTATGAGATGTCTGAGATTGAGAGAGGAGACTCTGTTGTATAGATGTAAAAATACTCAGTATCAATTCATTCTTAGGATTTGATTTATCTTCCAGTTTTCGCAGAAGTACAACTAAGCAAAAGGATGAAATGAAGAAGAAGATAACCTATGAAAAACTAAGAAACGAAAGCAAAGAAAAAGTAAAATGAAGAGAGTTTGGAAAATATATCACTAGAAGATGAAAACATTAAATTTTTCAAATGAACAACAAGAAAAGCTATGAAAGAAAACAAAGAGAAAGCATGAAACGAAGAGAAAGTTTGGAAAATATGTCCACTATGAGAAGAAAAACATTCAATTTCCCTGACACAATCGTAAATATCTTTGATTATTAAAGATAAATTACGTAATTACCCTTTTACTCCAATTTTTCCGTTGATGTCGTTACAGCATAGGTGGAAAAATGTTATTACTACTAATTAGAGGTGAAAATATGTTTTTTCACCAAACCTTGGGTGGGACAATGTTAGTTATTCATCAAAACAACTAAATTTTAAAATATTAGGTGTCATCGTTACACTAATTTAATATTGTGATCTTTATCTTGTACCATATTTATGCAAAGCAATCTTAAAATTTTAAAACTTTCTCTCAATTTTATTATGGATTAGGTGAGATTCAATTTTAGAACACTAGTAATAAAATAATGATGTTCATATTGGAGTTGGTGCTCTAGAGTTAATTCTCTTTATAATAAGTACATAGTTAAGTTATATTTATAACTCTTTGCGGTATTCTTTATTTATAAATACATATATATGTCAAAATAAATATCCTTAGGATGACTGAACCATGACAAGGGGATCAATCATATCAACTGATTGTGAAACCCTATACTCATATAAGGTGATTGTTTTAGAAACGTCCATTATCCAACTAAGGGTATATGTAATATTGTTAGGACTATTATAGTGTTAAACGATTCCTTTGAAAGATGGTGACAAATGTCACATATCAAAGTTGTTTGAAGATAACTAAATACAATATGTGTGTGCACGTTATGTAGACGTGTCCACTAGACTAACCTACTAAGAAGATTCTATATGAATGATTACCTCAGTGTTTATAAAACATATCCTTTAATGAATGATGATATATGTGATCCTTCAATTTGAAGTTACAAAATCATCTTGCATAAAAGATTGATATGGTTTGACACAAGTCCAACATAATCCTTAAGAAAGGATTACTAAAATAGTGGTGATTGATCATACTGGGAGATATTTGAAGGCTATAGTGGATCAATATAGGATTCATCACTCTTGGATATGAGAGCTGATATCTCCTATAAGCCCATTGATAGACATCAATGATTATTTGAATTTGAAGTTATAGTAGAATTGAGTCATTGTTTAGTCTAATATTGTATATCTAGTTGATACAAACATTAGTCAATTCATATCAAAGACTCCTTAAGGTAGATATTAATTTTATGTTTCAACCTTGAAAAAATATCATATGTTGAAATAATCAAATTGTACAGTAACTATATTGTTGACAATTAAAAATCAACTGCTGACATTTTATATATTGGGTAACTATGATACCTTGTTAGAGATCAATCTTAATTCATGAACGAAAAGTTGTTGGATTGTAGATTTAACATCAATTCATACACTACCAATATGGTAGAGAGCTTATGTGTCATATAAAACAGAGATAGGTCAAGTTTTAGGGGCATTAGGTTGATTGAAATGAATCGAGTCCGATGTATGGATTGTACATTTCGAGTCTTGTAAAATTATTAGACTTGAAATATGAACTTTTGTACTTTGAAGACCAAGATGAAATAACCCAGGATGAGTGGGTAAAAGGGTAATTAAGAAGTGTTGACTTTATTCAAATTAGATAACAATAAGTTGAAAATGGATAATGTCAGGTCACATGCACAACTACATACATGCTTGTGTGTTATCATAGGTTAATCTTATCCATCGATCTTATAACATATCCAAAATTTTGGATAATAATAAATTCAATAGAACATGATAAAAGTCCAAGACTTCATTTTAAAGCTTGGGGTTGTTGACATAAACAAGCATGAAAAATTTATTATGACAACTTTATATTGACAAATACTCTACAGGTGCCAAACATATGAAATTAAAGCATTTTGCTATTAGGAAGGTTTAGAGACAAAATAATCCCTATTCAATATTTGAGTATTTATCTTTTAATTGTTGACTTGTTATCGAGGGTCTATAACTAAAGTTATTTAAGGAACATGCTCTTAGAGATTGGCTTCATTATGTTGATTAGAGATGTTAAATGGGTTAGATTAATTTATGGCTCAATATGAGACACGATTAAAAAACTTAGCCTAAAAGAGCATGATCTACTGTTGTAATAGATCGTGCTAGATTTTTGGGTCTTATGAGTCATGTTGCAAGCTTGACCCAACCTTATCCGACACTGTAACCTTGCTTAGAAAATTTAAAAAAAAATATTTTTTGAATTTTGAGAAGCCAGAATATGTGTTTTCAATTATGTTTAAGATTACGCTTACAATAACTGCCACAACTCAAATTAATTTTACAAAAGTACAGTCATAATTATAAATAATAAAGAAGATACAACAGTGAATTCCGTGTATATATCACCGCACAACACAACCCTAACCCTTAACCTTAAAACGCTTAATAAAAATCCTTCACCCAAATAAGCTAGCATAAAACTAATGAAGAAAATAACATACAGCACACAAACATACTTTAAACATTCTAATCAGAGCCGTAGAGAACATTATTTACGATGGGACGAGCTCTACACATGACCTCCAATGCTTCGGCTTTGGGCATGGTGATACCTTTTCCTTCAGCCATATCAACCATTTCTTCACCAATCCTTTCCCACTCAAAGCACTGAATCAACGACCCCAAAGCCAATCCGACAACCCGCTGGGCCAGGCCTGCTCCAGGACAGGTCCGCCTTCCGAGTCCGAATGGCATTATTAGCTTGTGGGCCTGACTTTCGTCATTTAAAAACCTCTCGGGTTTGAAGTCGTTGGGGTCATTCCACAGAGTGTGGTCTCTATGAATGGCCCATGCATTGACCAATAAAATTGTTTCACGTGGCACATCGTATCCCCCTACAGTGCAGTCATCGGATGGCATGTGAGGAAGCAGAAGTGGAGCTGCTGGATAGAGTCGAAGAGTCTCTGATACAATGCTTTGAACATATGGCACTTTAGATAGATCAGGTTCATCCATCAAACGAGCTTGGCCAATTTGAGTGTCTAATTCTGTTCTTGCTTTCTTCAATATTTCTGGGTGATTCACCAAATTTGACATTGCCCATTCTAATGTAACTGATGATGTATCTGTTCCCGCTAATAGCATTGCCTGTATAGGTAAATTAAATAAATTATTAGTAAAAAGAAAAGGAAATTATATAATTTAAAAGAGAAAAAAAAAGCTTTATCTAGTATTAAAATATATGATTTAGCTAGAAAAACACTTTTGTTTCTCAAATTAAGAACCATGCAAAAATAAAATAAAGTTACAAGATCATGCTGATTATCCAAGTATTTCTCCACAGGCCCTAAGCAAAGCAGTTTATATTTATAGAATAATAATTTATTGTGATAAATTATATATATTTCTTATCCTAAGTCAAAATGTATATATAGATTAAGTGCTAAGAAGATTTAACATGGAAGAAATTAAGAGAAGATCTTTTCACTTTTATATAACATGTAACTCCCTAAAGAGATGTGCATGCAATTGCCTACTAACATTTAAGATAATTTAGATATACAAAATATAATATGTACATTCAACATGGAAGAAGATTTAGTATGAAGGAATAAAAATCTATTGTGATAGATTGTATAAGTTTTTTAAAGCGTAAATAGATAAAGTGTTAAAGAATATTTTGTAAAAAAAAATCTAAGAAAAGATTCGTTTTGATTATATATAATGTATAATTTTCTGGAGAGATGTGCTTGTAATTGCCCCCTAATATTTAAAATAATTTTGATAAATCAAAATAATAGGTACATTGATCATAAATATTAATAAAACTGATAAAATATTAAAATTTAAAAAAAAAAATCTAAGTTCAAATCTCTGTTTTATGGATTTAGACAGACCCAATTACCCAAAAAAATATTAAAAGAAGAAAATAAGTTGAATTTGACTAACCAGAACAAGGCCTTTGATAATTTGATCAGTGTAATACTCTGGCTGTGATTCTTGCAATGTAAGCAGATGATCAATCATAGTATTCATGCTCTCTAAATTACTCTTTTTGCATCTATGTTCATCAATTAAACCTTGCAAAAACCCATCAACGTTTTTACTAATCCTTGAAATTTTCTTCTGAAAATCACCACCATCAATCCAATTCAAGATGGGCAAGAAATCTCCTGGATTCGAGACCCCAGCATATGATACAGCCTCCTTAACAGTCTTCCTAAACCCCCTAGCCTCTTCTTCATCCTCCACTTCATCGCCGTAGTACCGCTTCCCTGCTACCATTCTCATCATAATATTAAAAGTTAACTCTGAAAACATTGTTTTAAGCTGCACCTTTGAAAACCCTTGTAGTGATCCACAAGACAGTTTTTTTAGTAGCTGTCTGATTTCTTCCCTTCTGATGGATAAAAACATGTTAAGACGATGTGATGAGAACACTTCAATGGCAGCTATGCGACGAAGGTTGCGCCAGTGATCACCGTAGGGGGATTGCGGAAGAGTGGTGTAGTTATAGCCAAGGTGCTTGCCGATGAGTAACTTTGGGCGATTGGCTAAAATGATATCGTTTTTCGTAAAACATTCCTCAGCAACTGTTAGGGATGAAACTATTGTCACAGGGCGGGAGCCGAATCGAAGGGACATGATGGGGCCATATTTTTGTGACAGTTTGTGCAGAGAGCGATGCATAGGGTGTTTGATGAGGCGAAGGTGCCCTAGAATGGGTAATGAAGGCGGGCTTGGAGGGAGATTTTTGCGGCTTTTTCTTGAATGAATCAGCAATTTCAAAGCGAGAATGATGAAGAGAAGAGAAAGAGATGAGTAGAGGATGGCTGTGTCTTGCATTTTTAGTAGCCTAGGATTCAGCTTTGCTATGATTTTTTAATAATGTAGGATTTGATGATGAATGATGAGCAGCAAAAATTATTGAAAAGATTTGTGATTTGTGGCGTATTTATAGAGGCCGTGACTGTAATGAATTAGTCCAAGCTAAAATAAAAATGGTGACGATGAAGTTTTAGCTCAACTATGAAGAAGGCGGAGTTTGGATAGAATTTGATCTCTTCTGGCTCAGGTACGCGCACACGTCAGTATCCAAAACATTTTTTTATCCAAACCGAGTTTGATCTGTCCATATTAATTTGAGTCTAACATAAACTCTTGGATTGTAAAATAAATCAAATCGAATTAATATTTTTTTATAGTATATTAAAGCTAATGGTGAATTTCATAATTTTTTATTAAAATTATGAAAATAATACTTTTTTTCATTGATTTTCTTTGTTTCAATAAAGCCACCTTTTTTAGTAATGCCCAAGTCCTCTAAATTCTGATTGAGTTCCAAGCAGTTGATCTTCAATATTTCCCTGCATGAGTTATAATAGGGGAAATGCCTGCTGTTAGAAAGTGAAGTTAATTGTTTAATTATGTAATTGAAATTAATCTCTCTTAGATAAATTTAATTTGGATTATTTATATCATAAAATGATGATTTAATATTCAATACAATAAAACTAAATGGATTTATAATGACTAATTATTTGAGTATGAATATTGACATATGAATGTTGACATGTCATTATATAAAAAAGTAATTTTAAATTTATGATAAAATAATATTTATTATATAATAATATATCATTATTACTACTTATTATTATGAATATTTATACATATATTCCAACTTCAAATCCTAATAATATTGAATGGTAAGTTTTGGTAGACGAAATTTAATCATTTTGAAACAAAATTAAAATTGTTTATAAAATTTAATGTTAAGCTTTGATGGACGAAATTAACATTTCATCCCTTAAAATGATAATTCTAAGACAATACTAAAATTGTTTCTAAATTTGAGTGTTAAGCTTTAGTGAAAGAAATTAATTTTGTACTATAAACTAACCATACAAGGATGAAACTAAAATTATCTCTAAATATTTTATCGTTGAAATTGAATCTTAAGTTTTGATAGGTGAACTTAACATTTCATCTTCTAAAATGATTATTTGGAGACAATACTAAAATCATTCATAAAATTGAGTGTTAAGTTTTAGTAGAGGAAATATCAACTTTAATTTCGTTCCCTACAATAACCAATTTTCAAAAAAATTAAATTTATCTTTAAATATTTCGTTCTAAAAATTGAATGATAATTTTAATAGATGAAATTAAATTTTATCCCTTAAATTATCGTTTTAGGATGAAACGAAAATTGTCCATAAAATTATGTATTAAGCTTCCATTAACAAAAATAAAATTTTATCCACAAAAATGATTATATTGAGACAAAAATAAAATTATTTCTAAATAGCAAATATATCATCTCTTGTTAATATCATTCGACAATAAAATTAAAACTCTCTCTAAATGTTTCGCTTCTAAATTAATAAATAATTAATGTAGTGTTTACTGGTTTCCTACTTTTGCCATGGAGAAGATACAAATAAAATTAAAATTATCTCTGAATGTTTCACTCATAAATTAATAAATAATTAATGTAGTGTTTACTGGTTTCCTTCTTTTGCCACGAAGAAGACACAAAAACTAGATTTATAGTCAAAACGGCCAAGGGTCAATTTAAAGTATGTATATATAAATATGAAAATAATAAAATTGTATACATAACTTTTATATATAAATAGTGATATATCATAATATAATTTGATATTAATTTATTTTTAATTTTTAATTATTTAATTATATAATATTATATTATTATTTATATATAAAAAATGTACAATTAACACTACTGGTATTAAAATCATATAATTCTTCAGCAAGAGCAAAAACGTGAAGATAAAATCGTATTCGATTTTGCACTATGCGGATTTTTTCTCTAAAGGTAATGAGGTTACGTCAGTGAATGCGCAAATAGACTTAAGACATGCAAAAATAACAATAGAAATCAATGATGGGTCACAAATTTTACTTTTCTGCCTAAGCATTCTCATCATCTCTTGCGTATGTGAAAAAAAAAACAATATCGTTGTTGTAGCTTTCGTCGGGTGGCAAGTCCATGATTAAGACAAAATCAATAATATATTACACCTGTAAAGAAACCAAAAAGCAAAGAGATTATAGGATTTTTTACGTGAGTCAACCGATAAATCTAAGAGTTTATATCGATTAAAATGTTATTATTTGAGTATTAAGAAAAATAATAGTATTATAATATTAAAAATCATAAATATTTATATAATGTTAACTAACTTTAATATTAGTAAAATATTAAAACTTTTAAAGTGAAGTTTTATATTTAAATTTTTATTACGTTTATTAAATTTTGACTTATTTAATATAATTATTATAAGTACGGTCACTACGTCTAAATTTAACTATCTAATAAATATAGACAGGATCTTCGATTACCTAAAAAAGTTAAAATTAAATGTATAACTGAATAAGTAAAATATGATATCATACAACAAATATTAACGGATTCAGTTACCGAATAGGGTTAAAAAAAGTTAAAATTGTATATGTAATTGAATAAGTAAAATTACATTCTGGAGGCTGTGATTTGTGATTTGTGGTGTATTTATGGAGGCTGTGACTGTAATGAATTAGTCCAAGCTAAAATAAAAGTAGCGACAATGGAGTTTTACCTGAAATATGAAGAAGGCGGAGTTTAGATAGATTTTGATCTCTTCTGGTACCGGTACGCGTAGTATCCCAAAACAATTATTTTAGTTATAAACTGGACGAGCCTACAACAATTAAAAAAAAAAAAAAAAGGTGATTTTAGGCCAAAAGGCTTCCTCCACCGAAGGTTTGATGTAATCTCAAATCTTACCCTCCAACTTTAAAAAACTTTCTATTCATGAGTCAATTTTTGTTAGAAATCTTAATTAGAATTATGGTAAAACTGATATTTAATAAAAAAATAATAAAATTAAAGTTTTATCATATTTTCCTCAAAGTTAAAAACTATCATTTCCTCCACCTAAAATTTGAAAAATAAGCATTTCCCCCCTAGAATGTATAGTTTTGTTTTGTTATTGCTCCTTCGGTGATCATAGTTGGTCAACCTCCATACCGATGCTCCTCCCTCCTTAGATGATGACGAAACAGATCTGTCATCTTTCCGCCAACAAATCATCCGTCTACCTCCAGTTGATTGACGATTCATAATTGTTTAGGAAGAGGAGGAGTGCCAATATAGAGGTTGTTAGACTCTGGTCACTGGAGGAGCAGTAGCAACAGTAAGGCAAAACTATAAACCTTAGGAGGAAAATACTTATTGTTCAAACCTTATATGAGAGAAAATGAGAGATTTTTAAACCTAAAGGAGGAATGTGATAAAATTTTAATTTTTAAAATTTTTTTATTAAATAATAGTTTTATCCCTAATCATAACTAAAATTTTTAATATAAATTAGCTCATAGGTGGGTGTTCAAATTTTTGAAAGTTGTTAAATGGGGCTTGAAATTACATCAAACCTTGGGTCGAAACAATCTTTTGGCCTTCATTAAGACCGAACATCAATGGTGGCTCTGAACAAAATCAATCAGTATTGTGCATTAAAGCTAATAGTGACATGTCTTTAAACTGCTCAAAATAATTTATAAAATTACAAAAATAATATTTTGACGATCAAATATTTACCATTTCTCAATTTTTTTTTTTTTTTTGCTAAAGCGCCTTTCTTATAGTGATACTCAGGTCCTTTAATATATTCTGATTGAGTTTCAAGCACTTGATCTTAAATATTACCTTGTATGAGTTATAATGGGAGAAATGCATGGTGTTAGAAAGTGAAGTTTATTTTTCTAATTATGTAATTGAAATTCTCCCTTTGAGATAAAGTTAATTTGGGTTGTTTATATCTTAATATGATAAATTAAAAATTCAAAACAATAAAATTATGAAGACTTATAATGACTATTGATTTGGGTTTTATTGATGATATGTTATTGTGTGATTAAATGATTTTAAATTAACGATAAAGTAACACTCAATTATGTAATGATATATCATAATTGATATTTATTATAAATGTCTATACATACATTCCAACTTAAAATTCCAAATAATATTGAGTGGTAAGTTTTGGTGGATGAAATTCAAATTTCATCCCCTAAAATGATTATTTTAGGATGGAAATAAAATTGTCTATAAAATTGAATGTTAAACTTTGTTGCACAAATTTAACATTTTGTTCCCTAAAATGATCATTTTGGGATGAAACTAAAATCATTTCTAAATTTAAGTGCTAAGCTTTGGTGAAAGAAATTAATCTAATCCTCTAAACTAATCATTCAAGGATGAAATTAAAATCATATTTAAATATTTCATTGTTGAAATTGAATGCTAAGTTTTAGTAGATGAATTTAACATTTTGTCCCCTAAAATAATCATTTTGAGATGATATTAAAATCGTCCATAAAATTGATTGCTTAGCTTCAGTGAATGAAATTTCAATTTCAATTTCATTCCCTAAAATGATCGATTTGGGACAAAACTAAATTTGTCTTTAAATATTTCATTCCAAAAATTGAATGATAAATTTAGTGGACGAAATTCAATTTCGTCTTCTAAAATAATTATTTGAAGGTAAAATAAAAATTGTTCTAAAATTGTGTGATAAATTTGGATGGACGATATTAAAATTTTATCCGCAAAAATGATTATTTTGAGATGCGAATAAAAAGCTAAACTTTAGTAGATGAAATTAATATTTCATCTCTCGAAAATATTACTCTAAAAGGAAACTAAAATTATCCATAAATATTTATCCCTAAATTAAATAATTATTGCAGTGTTTACTGATTTCTTAATTTTGCCACTAAGAAGATACAAAAACTAGGTGTATGTATATATAAATATCAAGAAAATATTAAAATCATGTAACTCTTCAACAAAAGCAAAAACGTGAAGATAAAGTTGTGCTTGATCTTGTGCATCAGCTAACGTATTCTCTCAAGGTGATGGTGTTACGTCAGTGAGTGCGCAAATAGATTTAGACAAACTAAAATAATAACAGAAATCATCATCTCATGCGTATCTAAGGAGAAAGACAATGACGTTGTTGTAGTTTTTGTCGGGTGGCAAGTCGATGCACACGTGATTAAGACAAAATCAATATATTAGACCGGTATTTATAACACAGCGAAAAAAATTATATAGATCAGTTGTATTCAGTAATGCAAAGTGGCCGCTTTCAGAAAACTTATACTCCATGAAAACAACTGAACATCATTTATTTGGTGGTTTTTGTTATAGTTTCATCATGCATGAATTACATGACATCAACTCAAGAATACGCTCTTAATATAGATGTGCGTAACTTTATGATTATTATCATTGTTATATGACCCTGATATAACAAGGGAATAATTACACTTTAACTATGATTATTGAAATTATGGAACGTAATCTCACGATAATAGAAAATTGCTTTGTAATGTTTAAGAGATTGCAACAATTGTTGATAACTCATGTTTTCTCTTTAATATTTTTTTGATGAGATCAAGCTCTATCCAAAGAAAGACATTTATATAATGTAATGAAGAGGCAAAGAAAGGCAACAAACCATTCTCAAATTCCCAAGAAGACAAATTATTTCGCTCTAGTTTATCCGGGATTCCACCCATGCATGCTTTATGTGCATATAATGAATTCATATGATTGTCATAATCAATGATATAACTCATTTGATGACTAATATGTTCATAATCACTATAAAAAGAAACAAAAGAAACGATTGTCTCGAGTTTTAACCTTGTTGATTTTTATGCTCATTTTTTATCACAAACGATCAATTGATATCGTACTTGTTTTTCTTAACACTATGATAGCAACGGTATTGGGTCTCTCCCACCCCAAATCCTAACTTAAGCAGTGGAACTTTTCCTTCACTTATATATCCATGTCCAACCTAAATTTTTAACCAACGTGGAATTCTCAACAAAGAATAATAACAAAGCTTAAAACAGTATTAAAGAGCAACCAATATCATTTCATGGCGTACTAAACCAAATAGTAGCTTCAGTATAATAGCAGTTAACATCTAAAACATAAATAATTAGTATTTGGCTAACATAATCCAAATCCTGGCAAGAAAATCCAGAGAACACTAAAATGACAATCAAGGGAATATGTGTCCACACACCGAGTTGGCAGCCTATCATCAGCTTGCGCGCCTGAGATAAAGCCAGCCTGAGAGCACACTGAATAACATAAAAAAAGGCACTTCAGCATTCTAGAATGGAGAATTATAGAGCACAAAAAACTCTAACTGATAGCAAAATTGGTGAAACATAAAAACTTTTAGGGAGACGGTCTGAGTTTGAACCTCTGTTATGATTTGTGAAACTTTGATTTGTTCGGTATAGTATTTGTAGGTCTAGTCACTCTACCATCACCTTTTCTAAAGAAGATTTCAACCTTCAAGTTTCCGTAGTACAACATGTTGGTAATAAAAATCCAGTAAACTGTAAAATACAATGAATATTTCCATCTATAATAATAACAATAACAACATAGCCTTATATTATCTCTACAATTCAACGGACATCTTACAAAAAGTTTAGGATGTAAGGCATCAAAAAATAAATCTTCTATAATTATAGATAAAAGAGTTTTTTGAATATGAGAAGTCGTTGAAAAAAGAGTTGAAAGAAGATTTATCAAGCTAAAATATAAACAAAAGAAATAAATTAAATTAAACATGTGAGTCCACTCACCATGTAGAAGAAATAACAAAGTGGCCACCTTTTTTTGAAGGCATAACTATCAGAAAGATGTTTACTAGTTGCTTGTATGTGTTAAGAACATAAAAACTAAACAGAACAAGGCTTGAGAAAAATATATATATTATTTATATATTATTCATGAATTTTTTGACATTTTGTTTAATACAACTTACCTTTCGGTCATCATCCATAGTGAATAGAAACCCATCCTTCGTGAATAGGAGACCATCTATCCCCATGTTTTTCGCTGAAATAACTCAGCAAGTTACGATGTGCTCGCCAAGAACCTAGATAACACGCCAAACAATTATCAGCATACCAATGTCCAGTTTTCAATCGTTTGTCTCTGTCCATTCTTCCTTCCCTTCTCAAATCATCATCATCATCTTTAGCATACAACAAAGTCACTCCACATTTTTTCACCCAGCATACAGTAGGGTTATCCATAGTTTCAACAGAGAACTCAATAACACCCTGGCTATTCAAATTGAATGTCTGCAATTCCCAGGAGAATATACAATTAGCATAACCCACGAATACATGATCTAATTGAATAACCTCTGCCTTCATCTCTTTTGATTCAAAAAGCGTGCCCACGAAACTGATCTCTCCATTAACAATAAAAGAAAACCTGACTCGGGAAATTCTAAGTTGTTGATATTCTTGTGATGGTACAACAACACATAAAACAAAACCAATTAAGTTATCATTCAGCCAACCTGTTGGAAGCTCTATGAAAGTATCATTACTTTTACAGCCAAACCAGTTTGGAATTTCGCTTCCAGGGTAACATACACAAGCTTGTGGAATGGGATTAGTGCATACCTGTACAACACTTGTTTGAGTTTTTCTATTGTTTTAACACACACACACATATATATATACACATTTGAATAATATGCATTAAAAATGTTTACAAATTAAAGTTCCTGATTTAAAATAAGACTATCTAGTATTTCATTATAACAAATAAAAAAATTTTATATATTAATTTGTTAACAATAGTATGTTCAATCATGACCTATCTTTATTCCAACGGTAGTCAACTCTAATTCTGATGAACTTGGGCATTCTTATTCTAAGAAAGAAGGGTGGTTTGATAATCAGAGTACTAATTTGTTAGTCTCTAATCCTCCCAATTCAATACGACCTACCAAATATAGCTAAAATCCTAAAATTTGGCAAGACACTACAAAGGTAGGGCTATTTGATAAGTTTATAAAAATTAAAATTTTAATCCCCATGTCTTTTACTATTAAAATGAAATATGTATACTGATGTTTAAATTTTTAGTCTTTTGAATGGGAGGATAGAAGTTATAAATCTTGAAGATTTAAGTTTAATAGAAAAAGAATTGACATGGGAAAACAGAGAAACTAAGAGATAGACTTACCTTTGAGCGACGCCACTCATCTGCTTTTCTCTCAATAATCAAAAGAAGGTCTGTCAGATCTAATTGGAGTTTGGAACAATTGACGAAGCCAATTTCCTCTGTATAATACCGAAAACTTAGGAATGAAGCCAGTAGACTTGATATTGATTCAAGAGACGTGCAATTATTTGCTTGTAAATACAGCAAATTGATAGGAAGCTCTGGTAAGGATTTAAGTCTTTGGCAATTGTTTAAATAAAGCCCTCGCAACTTAGAGAGGTCTTTGATGCTCACTGGTAGGCTCTCAAAATTGTTTTGGTTAAGATACAAATATTCCAATGAGAGAAATTGACCAATATTGTTGGTTAACACTTTGATGCAACAATCAACCAGGTTTAGACTTTCCATTTTTTGGAGGACCAGTAAATCAGTGAGTGAGATACTCGATCGCATTTGCACCTTACATCTTGCCAAAGATAATGCCTTAAGGTTGACCAAACCTTTTATAAACACTGGTATTTCTGCTAAAGCAATGTCATCCATTTCAAGTTTCTCCAAAGCTCTTAAATTTTCCATGTCATTTGGCAATCTGTCAAGTTTGGTACAACCTGAGAGATAAAGATGTTTAAGAGATTTCAACTCACGAATGCTCTCAGGTAACCTCTTAAGTCTTGAACATTTTCTAAGACTCAATACTTTTAGTCTAAATAGATGCTCTATTGATAGCAATTCTTCTATTGCAGTTCCATTTAGATATAGTTGTTCAACTGTACAAGGAAGATATGAAACTGTTTTGAGATTTGAGCAATCGGAGAGATTAACCTCTCGTAGAGATTTCCAATGAACACTGATGGAAGATTTTCAAAGCCTTTGCAACCTAGATTCAAGATAACAAGTTTATGGAGATAATAGATAGATGAGAAACTCTCAAGTTTTGTACAACCTTGCAGAATCAAGCTCTCCAAATTTGGGATAAGTGAAAAATTTGGCATTCTACGTAGATGCTTAGCATTACTGAGGTCAATATATTTCAAATTAACAAGTTTCTGTGAAAAAAAAAAAGAATTAAAACAACAAAAATAACATACATATTGAAGTGAAAAAGAGCAATAGATATATGAGTTAACATATACCTGGTTACCGGTCCACAGTTTTTCAACTTTGCTATTAGGCATGAAAAGCGCAACAAGGTTCTTTTAGATTAAAATTTGGTGGGAATGATTTGGCAAAATATCCATGCCAACAAAGGTACCTTAGCTGAAATCGTATTTAAGGACCTCAAAACCATGCACCTTCTTTGCATCATTGGAGCTATTATTTTTCAAGAATCTTAAGTTAAGGCGCAATACAGAGGAGTTAGATTTAGTCACCTTCTCTTCAGGCTCGAACCCATAAAATTCCAAGAATCTTAGGTTTCGCATGTTGTTGAAAGTTTTGGGATTTAAATGCAACTCTACTACTTCAGACATATCCAAGCGTATGCTTCGAATTGTTGTACTTCCTGGTAGTCACAAGCATATTGAAGAAAAGTCAGTTTGAAATTGTTTAATAGTTTTTTTTTTTAAATATGTAGATATAAGAAATGTATCATTAATACCCAATATCAATTAAATTAATTCCTAATGATAACTACAAATGAATATTCTGCAAGCTAATATTTTATAATATCTCATGTATAAAGTAGAAATAACAAATTATAATTCTGACTTTGACTCTTACCGTATTACCCTTCAATATTGAAAAAATATCCTCATGATCCCACAACCGACTACGTTTGCCAGGATCATTTGATTCTTGTCGAACAATTTCTTTACCCATGTCTTGAAGTAACTCATGCATTGTTATGGTGTCAAATGACGTAGTTATGAGAGATTTTTCAATGAGAACATTTATATAAATATGAGAGTCCAAGTTATTAGCATTCAAGATTGCTTCTAGAAGATCTCTTTTATACCCTTTAAAGAAACATGCAATATCCAAAAATACATCCTTCTCTTTATCATGTAATCCATCATAACTTACTTTTAACACCTTTTGAATACTTCCATGAGTATGAGTTTTTAAGTTTGCTAGTGCACTTTCCATTCTTTCTTTGTCCCTATCGAATAGATAGGAACCTAAAACTTTGAGAGCCAATGGAACACCTTTAGCATGTTCTACTACACTTGATGCTAACCCAATATAATGTTCTATTGGATTGTTTTCTTTAAAGGCATATATGGAAAAAAG
Source organism: Mangifera indica (assembly GCF_011075055.1). Taxonomy (NCBI): domain Eukaryota; kingdom Viridiplantae; phylum Streptophyta; class Magnoliopsida; order Sapindales; family Anacardiaceae; genus Mangifera; species Mangifera indica. Next base: position 3,179,729 of record NC_058152.1, read on the forward strand.
TTGCAAAGCCTCATCAAAACATAAGCCTTTCATCTCGTGTATGTGATGCACTCCACAATTTGCTAGCACTTGTTTATCCCTTGTTGTTATGATTATTCGGCTTTCTAAATCCAAGTAGTCAGAAACTTCCATTAAAAAATCTATTTGTTTTAAATCTGCAATCACATCATCAAACACAGTGAGAACTTTCTTGCGGCTAAGCCTTTCTCTCGGGAAGATGAATCCAATATTGGGATGTATATCCCCTAAAAGTGCATGACTGAGCTTTTGGCGCATGCCATTTAGTCCCCCACTTTCTCTGATTCTTCTCTAATATTTTCATTGAAGTAAGAATCTTCAAACTGTCTAGAGATTTTGTTAAATATAGCTTTCGCAAGAGTAGTCTTACCTATGCCTCCAATGCCCCAAATGCCTACCTTGCGTACACCCTCTGTACATAATAAATTTTCAATTTTCTTGATCGATGAATCTAGTCCAACTAGGTTCTTAGTGTAAAATACAGAGGAGTCATAGTCTAATCTTTTCAAGATATCATCGACAATACTTATTACAAGTGATGCTTCATTCCTACAAAGTAAAAATAAATAAATGAATAAAATGACACTGCAGAGATATTGTCTTAAATTTTTGTTTGACAATACTAGTTTACTAGAATTGTATAGGACTTTTACCTATAATCGATTGTAGATTTAGTTATCTCAAAAATAAAGAGAGACCAATATAATAACTATTCTCTTAAATTTGAAGAACAAAAAAGAGAGACAATTGAAAGTAGGATTACTAGTTACTACATATTTGACATTGATAAATAAATTTACAATTACCTATAGTTCTTTGAATCAAAACCAGATAGGTTGGCCGCATCCCTTAAAGCAGTCCTCCATCTTTGCAACATCTCTGAATCATCCATAAAACGCTCTTCAAGCTTAGCAAATGCATCCCTAACATCCCCAGTTTGATTCCTGACATCAGATGGATCTACCTCATAGAAGACCGGTAGTACGATCTGATTATACTTCTTGTAACATTTAACTATCGTTTCAAGTTCTATGAGACACCATCTGGACGAAGCATACCCTTTAGAGAAAATGATAACTGAGATCTTTGAATGTTTAATTGTCTTCAAAAGAGATGGAGAAATTTCTTCTGCTCTGACAAGATTATCATCAATGAAGGTTTTAAGTTTTTTCCGAGATAAGGCTTCATATAGATGGCTGGTAATCTTTTTCCGGGTGTCCTCACCATAGAAACTAAGGAATACCTCATTCTCTAGTCTAGGAGTAATTGATGAAGAAGAAGAAGAAGAAGCCATTAGATGAGACGCACTTATATGAGTAACCGATGAAGAAGAAGACGAAGCCATTAGATGAGAGGCCCTTCGCATTAACAAAGAGGGCTAAACTAAATATCACATAATTGAGTAATTGACTATATATTCCACCATGACTGAGTCTGTGCATTGATTGCCGCTTTCTTTTTTTTTTTTTTTTTTACAAGCAAGTTCCTTTTCCTTCTGTTATTTTAATGTTATTTTATAAACTCTCAGTGATAATTAGTAAGGGTTCGGTGAGAGTAAATCAAAGATTCTACTTAAACCATTTACATAAATCCATACAATAAGCCAAAACCATCCATTTATTCCGCTTTTCCCGGAAGTTGGCCTACCTTCCCCCTTTTTGACCTGCCTTTTATTTTTTTTCCCGGAAATTACCCTGCCCCCTTTTTGACCTACTTTCCCCCTTTTTCCCAGAAGTTGCCTACCTTTTAATTTTTTTTCCTTTCATCTCTTTTCCCGGAAATTACCTGCCCTCTCCCTTTTTGACATTATTTTCTTGGCCATAGATTGGGTGTGTGCTTGTCGCACAAATTAAAATACTTTGAGCTTTATCATTAACTTTATTTATAACCAAAAAAGGGCCCAAAATTATTAAATCTCTCTATCATAAGTGGGTTAGTTGAGACTAAATTTAAAAACATCAGGTGTCATTGTTATACTAATTTAACAATAAAACTATATACACAAAAATATATACAATTTTGTGCACAACCAATGATAAGTTACTAAATGATTGAGTATTGTTTTTTCTCCCATTTTTAACTATTTATTCATATGGCGACATGTCATCGATTATGCACAAAGTTTGTGCATATAGCATTATTGATCTTTATCACCTACTATACTTCTACTCAAAAACCTTAAAATTTTAAAAAATTTCTCTCAATCATAGTATGGATCAGGTGAGAGTAAAATTTAAAACTCCAGAAAAAAATAATGATGTTTATGTTAAAGATGATGCTCCAAAGCCAATCTTGTTTACGATACAAGATCACGATTAAGTCGTATTTGTAACTTCTTGTGTCACTCTTTATTTGCAAGGTATATGTATGTCAAGATAACCATAACAAGGGGATTAGTGCAGATCAACTAATCGTGAGAACTTTATGCTCACATGAGGTGATTGTTCTAAAAACATACATAGTCCTAATATAAGCACTAGTAATATTGTGAGAACTTTATGCTCATATGAGGTGATTGTTTTAAAAATGTCCATAGTCTTAATATAGGCACTAGTAATACTGTTAGAAGTATCATAATGTTAAACAATCTCACTGAAAGGTGATGACAAATAATATAGGCACCAGTAATATTGTTAGAAGTATCATATGTTAAACAATCTCACTAAAAGGTGATGACAAATCTCACGTGTCAAATTATTCAAACACAGTTACATTATGTAGACATGTTCATCAGACTAACCCACCAAAAAAATTACGTATAGATGGTTAACCCCACTATGTATAGAACATTTCTCTAGCAAATGGTGGTAGATGTGAACTTTTGACTTGAGGTTACCAAATGTGTTCTTCAAAGGATTGATATGGTTTGACACACCATCCAACATAGTCTTTGAGAAAGGATTACCGAAACAGTAATGATTGTCTATATTAAGAAATGTACAAAAGTT